>NC_041381.1:82845528-82889546 GCF_002162155.2 Triticum dicoccoides
TACGAACGTGGTTTGTATCTCTCACACACACCCACGTAGGTGGGGGACGTGCACGAAGAGAAGAGATGCATGCACGGTGCACGTACTCCCGTCTGTTTCCCAACCACACCCGCGCGGGTATACGGTGGAGCTCACTTTTGTACAAAAAAGGCAGCCCACGTGGTAATTTGGCACGTGTACTGGTTGTCCACTTGGTGGAGGGGGGATCGTCTACCACGGGTGAACAAACAAATTGCAACTTGACGCGTTATGTTAAATTAAAAAAAGAGGCAAACCATGTGGGGCCTACCTTAGAGGCAAGGCTCTATACACTAGAGTACTTTTGATGTGTCCCATCAACTCGCAGAACGAGGAGAAGCTTGCTTAGTACGCCGTCTCCCCCGCCCACGAGCACGGTGGCTCGCAGGATGAGGTGAAGCTTGCTCCGCCTTACGCCCGCTCCCTCGCCCATGCGCGCGGTGGCTTGCAGGACAAGGAGAAAAATTTACTACTCCCTCCGTTTACTCCTCGTCCCTACTACCTTGGTTATAGAGATTATATCATATTGTCTGGAATATATATGTCCTTTAGTAGATTTCAATATGAACTACTAGTACATACTCCAAACACTGATGTATATAGACGTATTTTAGAGTGTACATTCACTCATTTTGCTTCGTATGTAGAACTCCCTCCATCTAGGTGTGTAAGTCATCTTACGAAAACCAAATAATCCCAAAACACTTAGGCGCGGTGCATTAACTTCTACCTCGTTTCTTGTTTCTTGACATATCAACCAATAAGAGATGATGGTGTGCATGCTTTTAATGACTTGAGACTATCAAACACGACATGCAGTGGTTAGTTCATTGCATGCAATACTATTAATTAGCAAATAGACATTAATGTCTCTCGTTTTTATCTCCTCCTTGGTCACGGTGCACAGCCTAAGATGACTTACTCACCTAGACGGAGGGAGTAGCACTCTCCCTCGCCCCTCGACCCTTGCCCATGTGGTGGATGTGCAGCAATTCATTCGGTCTCATATAGCCAGAATGATATATATTGCACTACCATTATTGCTCGACTTCCCGAAGAGGCGAAGAGCCAATCGCAAGGTTAATATTTTGGAGATGCCAAGCGCAAGGTTATAGGAGAACGACTAGTAGGTGCCGCATCATTTATAAATAATTTTTTTCTTCAGTGGCACGTACGCAATATGATAGATTCATATGGAGAGAAAAGGAAACCGCTCCACTATATACATAGTCAGGACGGGCCAGCCTACACGATTGCTTGCTCGGGTTGCTCTCTTCACACTCTCTTGCACAAAATGACTGTGACCACATCTCTAACATCCCAGTGGATCATGTCCGCTGGGGGAAGGGGTGGATGCTTAGTGTAGATGCGGTGGTTGTCACCGATGGCGAAAACCCACTGTCGGCACGTCCCGATCAGGGGTCCCCGCTGTTCTCTCTCACAAAGTCGGTGAGGTTGCCTTCGTCCCTTGCTCACTGCCGCGACGTGGGCAGTTGCTGCCTCCCGCCGCCCTCCTCAAGGTTGAGCTACGTCCCTCAGGTACAACTCCCTTTACAGCCGGCTTGCACCACTGCTCTAGCTGCCCACATCACTCCCTGTGGATATTTCTCTACTTCTTTGCCCCGCACATACCTGATACCTCTACCGGCTTCTACGTATTGTATTTGTGATGAGTTTATGTAACATCAACTAGTCCCAGTAATCTTATTCTAATCACGCTTCTTCAATTTCTTTGCCACAGGGATGCTCATCTCGATTTTGGTGAAACTGCACAAAATGATCCGATGGTCCAAAGGTTGCAAACTTCATTTATTAGGAAGCTCGAACGTTGCCAGCAAATTGAAGCCTGGTAAGGGTTCACGGTTCAAGGGCTAGGGACTGCATGGATCATTTTTTTCTGTAGCTGCCTCTATTCCAAAATAAGTGTCAACTTAGTAGTAGTACAACTTTGTACTAAAGTTTGCACAAAGTTGAGACACTTATTTTGGAATGGAGGGAGTACATATATGCTATGATCTGTCAATCATTGAAATGCAATAGCATACATGTAGTCTCCTTTGTATTTGATGAAATGTTGCAACGGGAAACCTTGGACGCAAGATACATGTAACAAGAGCTGGAAGCTTCATAGCATTGTACAAATTTATCTCGCTGATAAATTACAATACGTACTAGTACTATACTAGTACTTCCTCCGTTCCTAAATATAAGTCTTTGTAGAGATTTCACCATGAACCACATGCGGATGTATATAGATGCATTTTAAGTGTAGATTCATTCATTTTGTTCCGTATGTAGTTCACCTAGTGGAATCTCTACAAAGACTTCTCTACTAGTAATAGCTAGCCCCCACTACTAGGAATTCTCTATCCTCTCCTTGAGCCACATCATCAAAATTGACATAGCCGTTAGATGAAGTAAATCAGTCATAATAGCCGTCTGATCTACATGTTGAGAGGCTCCGCACTAAGCCACATGCAAGCATGCAGAAATACCGTGGCACATGCATGTGAGTGGGTTTTAAATCACATCAACATGTCTGCGTGCAAGCATGCACCGGTAGCATGCATGTAAGTGAGCTTTTAAGTCCCATTAACATGTCAAAAAAGAAAAATATAATCCCATTAGGCTAGTCATAATGGGGAGTAACATAGACTAGTGTCATCCATATGACACGAGTCTTTGTTACTACCTTCATAGTGCAATATCATAGATGATAACATTTATTACATTATAGACTCATTTTGCTTTGGGTTGCGTTATGTTACAGTAACATATTATGTTACTCCAAACACCTCTTTCCTCATTAACTCTATGCCACATAAGCAAACCTGTCTTGAAATGCGCTATGTTACTTGCTAAGTTACTCCCACTATGACCAGCCTTATGCAGTAGGAGTTGGCTGATCTTTTTCCTTACGTGGGATGATCTAATGATGGGAGTTTATTTAGTTTGGCTACCACATTTTTCATGAGGTTATAGATTTTTTTAGTTCTATGAAATTGATAATTTTGCGCAGAGAGATATACCGCTGTTCTGCGGCAACGCCCGGGGACTCTTCTAGTAATATTTAGGAACAGAGGGAGTACTATGTAAAGAGTTAGGTGTCGCACGGTGATAGTGTGAGTTGGGCCATGTAATCACTGAGCCTGCGTGTTTTACTGCTCTTGCACTCCTCCGATGTAAGAATGGAGAAAATTGTAATCTACTACCTCCTTTCGCCGAAAGCGTGGGACATCCAGCAGTCCTACCACCTCAATAATAAAGACCAATGAGCCGTCAAATCACATAGACCCAGCAGTAAGTTGGACGGACGAAGCAACCATCACTCTTGCGCCAGTGAGAGGTCGCATCCGCTCTGCCCAGGCATGAATGCGGCACCAATTCTTTAGAGCGGCACTGACCATTTCGGGCAGGAAGCGCGCGCGGGCGATGGAGGGGCTTTGGGTGGGCTAGGCTGGTCAGGAGCGGGCGTGGCAGCTGTCCGCATGTCCCTACCGGACGGGCCCGGAAACGAGAGGATGCACCGACTCTCGCGGCTAAAATCGTACACTACACAATATCTCTCTGTAGGAGTAGGTTGATCTGTCGCACTCTCTAACACACACATACTGTTAAACACACACACGCACACGCACGCACGTTGGTCCCGTTGCACCTTCTAACGTGACTTATTACACCTAGACGGAGGGAGTAGTAAGTATACGAGATAAGGTGGCACACTGACTTAAGTCGAATACAAGTGCCCATAATTTGTGTGCATGTTATAATAAGGATTCACTTAAAATAGTACGTGAGCGAACAGAGGGATCAATTGGAGTTCCCGAGCAGTAGCGAGATGTGTGAGGTAGTAAGATACACCGTTGGCGCTTTTATTTTTTCTTATTAATTTGTTTGTTTCACCCTCTGACCGGTGGGACCCAACGTACTACATGGAGAGAGGTAAGGTGACTAAGGCTGCATTATTTCTGCACCACTGTGGATAGTCTTACCACCAAAGCCACATGACACGATTATGATTGAAATCCTAATGACTCCCACACACACAAAAAACACGGCATGCCTATCACACGAATGCAGGAATGTATAAAAGGTTATTTTCCTCTCGTTGAACATAACGGGAGGGTTGTGTAGCTGGTTAGCGTGTTCGCTCATCAAACTTGAGGTCTCGGGTTCGATAACTATACTTGAGCATAATTTTTGCCCAGAGGATTCTTTGACTGGTCAAAATGTTTTCTAGGGTTTGCACGCTTCACACACACTCTCTCTCTCTCTAGTATATATATACACGCTGGAGCCTCAGCGCTTGTAGTTGCTCTCTTCACACTCTCATGCCCTCTCCCGCTAGAGCCTCAGCGCTTGTAGTTGCTCTCTTCACACTCTCTCACCCTCTCCAGATCTAAACAAGACTTTGTTGGCCTCTCTCTCTCCCCTCACTGCTGCAAAAAGAGCCAGCAGGATCCGTCCGCCGGGAAGGGAAGGAGGCTTAACGCTGTCGCTGTCGGCGAGGGAGGGAACCCACTACTGGCGCAGCTGTTCACTTCCCACCCAGCGGCGGTGCGGGAGGGCCTCCGACCCCTTCTTCTTCGCCGCTCTCGCGTCGCCCACCGAACCACGCCCCAAGAACCTTAAGGTATATTTTACTTACTCCACATGCATGTATACCATGAATCTAGGACGTGGTTCAAAGAGGAAAGGAGTGGTGGAAAGTAGTGGGAAAAGTTGTATATAGCATGAATCTAGGACGTGGTTCAAAGAGGAAATGAAGGGGGAAAGTTGTATAGCATGAACCTAGGACGTGGTTCAAAGAGGAAAGGAATGGGGGAAAGTAGTGGGGAAAGTTGTATTGCATAAATCTAGGACGTGGTTCAAAGAGGAAAGGAAGGGGAGAAAGTACTAGCTCAAAAAGGAAAGGAAGGGACAAGGCTATAGAGTTTGAGCAGGACAAGATTTTCTACGCTCACATAGGGAAAGGTGTCTAAAGATAACAAAACTGGGACCAACACAAATATGCTTCTTGGTTGTTTGTTCTTTGTTGCAACAGACTGTGCATGACCACAGTACATCGGTAGATGCACATGGTGCTGGTGCGTCCACTGTCCCGTGCAACTCATTAGCTGTTGTTAATCTAAGGCCCTGTTTGGTTAAAAACTCCCTAGTCCCTACCCGCTTGGTTCCAGGGACTAAACATGGACTAGAGGTTATTAAATGACATGATAAAGGACCATGTTACCCCTAGTAATGAACTAATAGAAACAAGGTGCGATGCGTGGCAGGGGCAACTGTTGGAAAAAGTCCCAAAAAGACTCCCTCGGGGTCTTCTTTCTTTAGTCCCAAATGCCCACTTTTAGTCCCTAAAAGTCCCTCCTGTTTGGTTTAGATGTGACTGACATGGAGTTTTTTTAGTCCCTACACCAAAATGTCCCTATAAACAAACACCCTCTAATAATGCCGCTGGAAAATTGATGGAATGCCACAGTTAAAAGCAAATTACATGTTTAACGAATTTTATTGTTAATATAATATCTATGTTAATATTAATCAATGCCACCATTTGACAAATGCTACTGTCTTGCATTATTTCCCATTTAGATAAGGTAGATGCTTCTTTTTGTTGGCTTCTATGTCATCCACCGTTATTGACCACTAATTGTTTCCTTTGCACCTCTGTGTAAATAGGGTTATCTACTTCACCTCGTTGCCATTGTGACCTTTTGTTGAACTACACAAAACACTTTTGTTTTAAGAGTGTTTTGTGTAGTTCAACCAAAATGTCACACCGACAAGGTTGCTTGATTGCTTGATCTTAGTGGAACTGCACAAGAGGAGATCTTACTTCCTATCCGTTAAGGCGAATTTGGTCCAGATCTTCTTCTTGTGAGTTGTTTGAATTCCGCATCATGAGAGGTCAGTACTAGCCTTCTTTCACATGATGCTGCAGTGTGCTTTCATATGTTGTGCTACTTGTACAATAATGTTGCTTGATTTTAGTGAACTGCACAAATGGAGACAAGACTTCCAATCTATATGTGCACCGTAATATCCCATTGAGGTAAGATAAGGATATTTCACAACTGCTGGCCTGTATTTTGCCACTTTCATTAGAAAATTAAGTTTAGTACTATACTTGTGCTCGCTAATTGACATGCCAAATCTTACATTGAAGGCGAATCTTGTCTTTTATTGAACCAAGTGATGAAGGGAAAGAACAAGCGAAAGAAACAAACAAATCAACTCTCGGTGCTGTAATGAAGCACTGGAACTGTGATGACACAAGTAATGATATAGTTTTGCATCTTAATTTATTGCTATGGCTGGAACGAGCAATTGTTTTGCCACTGATTTGATGCCATACGTAATTATGTCTACTTGTGCAAACAGGGATCTTCTTTGAAGATACCATATATTTTAGTGGAACTGCACAAGAAGATGTTGGAAACATTAAACTAATCGAGGAGTATATAGTAAGCATGGCCACCCCCGTAGATAGCAACGGATGGTTCCGGAGAAGTGCTTCATCTGTATGCTCTACACAATCAGCCTCCTGACAAATGTTGGTACTCGCCCACTGATTTCATCCATATGATTGAGCTTTGTCATCTCTATTGGTGTTGTGCTACTGTTTAGATACTGTCAAGAAAAAGTGGTATTGTCCTTGAGAAGTGCTTCATCTATGCTATTTTAAATATTTCCTTCCCTTTTTTTGAGCAAACAGGGATCATCTTCCTCTGAAGAAGAATATGGAGTACGTGAAGTGACTAGTTCCGATTATGCCAGGATGAAGAAGCACTGTCTATCTTCTAATCAGAAAGAGCAGTTGAAGGATGGTTACATTACTCCCCACAAGACCAAACTAACTTTAGCTCAGAAGGACTGACAAATCTCCATTTTTTTTGCTGTGATGCGCGAGTACAATGTTGTTCTAGGATTCTTTCTGGTGAGTTCCATTTTTCTAAAAGTGTGCTCTACATGGACCATGTATGTGTCTATTGAAACTGTCAATTCATAGTACATTTGCTTTATACTAATCACTTTTTTGTATTTGTGCAAACAGGGGTGCTCAGCTTGATTTCAACGAGAACCGCACAAAATGTTCATGAATACACCAAATCATTCATCCACCACAAGAAAGGAGGTGCCCATAAGTACAAGGCGTTGCAACATATAAGGGCAAAATCATACAAACTACGCGTGAATTTAGTTGATTTTGGTGGAACTGCACAAAAAGAACAGCTAGTTTATTTAGCACGAGGTGCCATGTCAATGTCCGAACTGATGGCAAATCCTGCCCATTCCACAATCGTAGGCATTTGATATTTTGGAATGGGACAACCATGTCAATTTTTGCTCATTGATTTTAGCAAGATATGGGTTTGATGTTTTTGAATGGGACGCCCTTTGCTGTCCGCAGGGTCGATCAATTTTTTCTTTATTCTTTAGTTGTGAAGTAAATATTGCCTCTCACATGTGAGTCGCTGAGATGCATAATCATCAATTGTTTTGAATATTCTCTATGAATTGTCAGGCCTGTGTGTTTGATTGCAATGTACAAAAATGCTAAAAAGCTGCTCAAACTCTTTGTACTCCTTCTGTTCCTTTTTACTTCGCATGTTGTGAAAGTGCATACTTTTTTGTATAAGATTGGTCAAAGTAGAGATACTTTGACTGCAGACAAAACTTGTATGCAGACTAGAAAGGACCGGAGGGAGTACATGTGAAACTGCTACAAACGTGGTGATTACCCTGGGAATAATGCTAGTACGTATTGTTTTGCATGTTCATCCAATGCCAGTGATACAGGAATTCAAACTAATCGAAATAAATTCATTCATACACGGTCGGAATTCATATAAACACGCCGGATTTCATTGCATTTCATACATTCTTCAACTAAAAAGGGGTGTTTGTGGCCGCACGCATCTCCCAGATGCAGAGGCCGGGGGTCATCCTCCTTATCTAAAAAAAGAAAAACTAAGAAGGGGTGCGCTGGAGGTATAATTAATTAACCGAAGCTACCCACCTGTGCCCCACTGAGCCGAACAGAAGCTTCAGTGACTTAACTGCAGGTGCAGTTGCGTAACTGACAGGTGCACCAGCAGTTAAGTAGAAGCAACATTCTTCTCCAGCGCAGCTCTCCGACTCCACGACACCGCCAAGAAGCTAACCGACCGTCAATGGTCAACCCACCTAGCTTAGCTTCAACCGGAGGGTAGCAGCGGTGGCCTTACTTGGACCTGAGCAGTGGCGACCTACCGTGTTCTACTCTTCCTCGTTTTCTGTGTGGCGCGGCCTCGTTGGCAGCGTGGCGGGGCCTCGGCGGAGCTGGCGATGTCCTCTGTCTCGTTGCCGGCGGGCGGTGCCTCAGCGGAGTGGGGGAAATCCTTCCCCATGTTGCCGGCAGGGTGGGGCCTCGGCTGAGCCGGCGATGCCCTCTGCCTCGTTGTTGGCGGGGCGGGGCCTCAGCGGAGCCGGCGGTGTCCTCTGCCTCGTTGTTGGCACCGCGGGGCCTCGGCGGAGCAGGGCATCGTCGACGCCAGCGGAGCGGGGACTCATCGGAGCCGGCATTGTCCTCTGCCTCGTCCTCGGTCTCGCCAAACAGCCCCTCACCCGCTTCATCGCCCTCTTTGCTAGCCTCTTTATAGGCGGCCGCAACCTCTGCCACCCGCATGCGGTACCGCCAGCGCTCGAGGAGGCCCTTGCGGGCAGAGCGGTACGAGCCAAGCAGCGCCTCCTGCTCCGCCCACTCTGCGGTGATCTGCTCCTCCGCCTGAAGGTGCTCCTGGAGGAGATGGTGGTTGTAGGCGGCGTCGGCCTGCGCCTCCCGGAACTACTCCTCACGCATCTGCCTCACCCTATCCATATATTGGGCATGGGCCTCGCCAATGGTCATGGTGCAATGCACCGGCAAGGATGGCGCAGAGGAGGGGGTTGGCGCCGGATCATCGACTACCATGTTCTCCATTGGGACGTCGACGTCCTCCGGCTGCCTGCCGGCCAGCCGGACGGCAGCAATGGCTGCCATCTCCTTGTGGTTCGTCGTCCGCCCGTCCCAAAGAGCGCTGGAGCATGAGGAAGCCATGGTTGGCAGTAGTGATGTGGACAGGAGAAAGGGAACGGATGTAGATGACTACGGCTATGGCCGGCGCAACAGTTTATATAGCAATGGTGGGCGGGCGGAGGGACGGACATGTGGCGCCGGAGTAGCAGCCTCGGCAACCACGTATCATTAATGTGTGCGGCAGATGGACAGATGGACAGCACTTGTGTCGTTTGAAGGCGGAGCAATCGCCTGCACCGGGAAGCGGGGCGGCCGGCGCTGACTGTTTCGGGCGGAAAGCACGCGCGGGCGAGGAGATGACTTTACTTTGATAGGATGACAATGGAGACCAACCAGGTCCATAGCCTCACGTACGCAAGTGCCTCCTTATTATATATATATATATATATATATATATATATATATATATATATATATATATATAACTATAATTTATTTTGCTTCCTCCTGGTTTTCTGACATCACGGTCCCACACCATTGCCAACCTATGTAATCCTTCCTTTCCGGTTTATAGGGCTTATCTCAAAATTTTAGTTTTTCCATTTTATAAGGCTCAATTTGGTTGTTTTCCATCACATGTTCAGATTCCAAGGTGCATTAAATCATTGCATGCAAGTATTAAGAGAAAATTGACCAATGCATGTACTTTATGCATGCATGCATTGCAATTAATGCATTGATTAACATAATTTTTTGAGGATAGCAAGATCATTAATTAGGTGCTTTTGCAAAACTACAAAAAGTATTCCACCACTGGCCATCTACCTTGATTGTTGAGATTTTTGAATGGAGCATTATAAACCGGAAAGGAGGGAGTAGTCAATAAACGAGAGAATTGCACAAGAAGCGGTCGACAGCTGGGACCAAGCAGCTCGAGCAGTATTTGTGTTTTTGAGGTGTGAGCACTTCAGAGTTTTTTGATGTTTAGCCCAGATATTAATTTTTCTCCTCTGAACAACAACGAAAACATCGCTGCAGGTATTAACTGGGCGGGCTGTGGCCCGTCTAGCCCAGGCCAGATATCCATCCCAGATATTAATTTTTTTCAAGCTGAAAATGGCTAGCCCAGCTATACTTTTTTTTAGGAATACCCAGGCAAGGTCAAGTTGTTATTCTCTGCCCGCTAGGCTATAAATCTTTCCTAGGAGGGATGCATTAGGCTTAACAAGAAATTAGGCTTCAAGAAATAATAAACGGGATGTAATTATAAAAACTGGGTAGTAACTATAAAAAATGCACCAAACAGTGATTACTTTATAAAATATTGTTTTTGGAATATTGAAAACTGTAATTTCATTAATTGTTGCGAGCGCAATGTTTCGTTGGATTTTTACGTAATATAAATTTATATTGAAATTGTATTTAATCTGACTAGAAATTTCGGGATAAAAATATTCGGATCGCATCAAAATGTGGGAAATTTTATTGAATTCTGTTTTGAACGGTTGGTTGAAATGGGTTGTAATTTTAACAAACTGTAAATGGGTTGTAGTAAATTCCATTAGAATTCAAAATTGGGCTACACATTCTTACAAATCTCAAATGGGCTATAAGTTCTCTGCCACACACTTCTGGCCTTACTAAGTTGACGCGTCCCCTAAAAAACATAGTTGACGCGTATGCAAGGCTTTGTCAACTTATAGTCAACACACGGTTCTAGCAGCAGTGGCCGTTGGATGTCCATCCAACGGATGCCGTGCTTCTTCTTCAATCTCGGATATTCTAGCTTCACCCACCCAAAAAATGATTCCTCCCCCTGACATCTGGGGCGCACCGTTTCGGAAGCTGGGAACCTTTCCCCCTCTTTGGCGATTCGGCCTCCGGGGATGAGGAAGCCGTCCTTTTCTTCCCTACCCCGTGGAGGTCTCGTCTTCTTCCTCCTCCTCGTCTTCGGAGGAAGGATGGGTGCTGGAGTCTTCGGATTTCGTGTCCGAAGCATCATGGCGACGGAGGCCGCTACGGGTCTCCTTGACCTTCTTGGAGGCCTCTTTCTTTGGCGCCTCGTAAGGTGCTAGGACCAGCATCTTTGTCAGAAGAGTTCCTGCCGGTTCCTATGGCAGCGGGGCCGGACAGTGTATCCACCCCACCTTCTTCATCCATTCCTGGGATAAATGCAGAAAGCACGATAAGGCGTCTCCCTCACGATAAGCCAGCTAAACATGGATAGACAAAACATAGCAATGACTTACCAGACTTGCGGAGCAGGACAATTGATACCCGCGGTCCTCGGCGGAGCCCGGCAACGGTTTGCCGGACTTGAAGAGCACCTTCCAGATGTCCTTGTGTGAGGAGCCGTAGAGCTCCCGTAGGGTCTGGTGCTCAGTTGGGTCGTATTCCCACAAATTGCAGGCTCGGTGCTGGCAAGGGAGAACCAGGAAAACTAACATCACCTGGACTACTTTGACGAGTTTGACATCCTTATCTACCACGCTCTGGACGCGTGTTTGGAGCACTGACAGCTCATCGGATGAGGACCAGTTCAGGCCCTTCTTGGGCCAGGACGTGAGCCACAGTGGGGCTCCGGATCTGAATTCAGGAGCAGCGGCCCACTTTTTACCGCGTGGCTCGGTGATATAGAACCACTGCTGCTGCCACTCCTTGACGGAATCATTGAAGGTGCCCGTCGGCCAGGTGACCTTGGGCATCTTGCTCACCATGGCGCCGCCACACTCAGCATGCTCGTCGTTAACCACTTTGGGCTTCACATTGAAGATCTTCAGCCATAAGCCGAAGTGGGGCGAAATACAGTGGAAGGCCTCACACACGACGATAAACGTCGAGATGTTAAGGAAAGAGTTAGGGGACAGATCATGAAAATCAATCCTGTAATAATACATGATGCCGCGAACAAATGGGTGAAGGGGAAACCCGAGCCCGCGGAAAAAATGAGGAAGAAACACGACCCTCTCCTGGGGCTCCGGATTGGGGACGATCTGTCCCGCCGTCGGAAGACGATGGCCGATTTTCTTGGCCAGGTACCCGGCCTCTCGGAGCTTTCTGATATCCTTCTCCTGGACGGTAGAGGCCATCCATTTACCTCCTGCTCCGGAACCGGACATCTTCAGAGAACCTTTCTTTCGGTGGAGGAGATGAGTGCTTGGGCGCTAGAGCTCGAGCGAAGGGGAATGGACGAGCGGAAGGGAGAGGCGTGGGTAAGGAAGAAGAGGCCTTATCTCTTTATAGAGGCAATAAAAACTTTTGCGCCTCCCTACTTGCCTGGTTCAACCCGCTCGTTCCCCACTCGCCGCTATTGGCGGTGCGATAGGGCTGCCTGTGCCTATATTGATGAGAGCCCCACGATAAGGGGAACATGATCTCTGCTTTGACAAGACGTGCCCGAGAAACCGCCTCGCAATATGTGCGGTGGTTGGTTGTGGAAGGACGGGTCAATAATGACTCGACCATGGTGCCATGTCAAGTTATCTAAAGATGTCAGTAGGTTACACTTGTGGAATATTGTTCTCTCCAAGATGGCATATGGGGATCGTCTTGCAGATCCGGACACGATCAAAGTGTTCAGTAATTACTTGGAGTATTCGGAGATGGAACCCTCCTTGTAATGCCGAAGACAAACTGCGCGCAGGACTCATCATCATTGAAGCCTGGTTCAGGGGCTACTAAGGGAGTCCTGGATTAGGGGGTGTCCAAATAGCCGGACTATATACTTTGGCCGGACTGTTGGACCATGAAGATACAAGACTCAAGACTTTGTCCCGTGTCCGGATGGACTCTCCTTTGCATGGGAGACAAGCTTGGCGACCCAGACATTAGATCTACTTCTTTGTAACCGCCTCTGTGTAAACCCTAGCCCCCTCCGGTGTCTATATAAACCGAAGGGTTTAGTCCTTAGAGGGACAATCATAATCATCATAGGTCAGCTTCTAGGGTTTAGCCTCTATGATCTCGTGGTAGATCAACTCTTGTAATACTCATATCATCAAGATCAATCAAGAAGGAAGTAGGGTTTTACCTCCATCGAGAGGGCCCGAACCTGGGTAAAACATCGTGTCCCTTGCCTCCTGTTACCATTGGCCTTAGACGCACAGATTGGGACCCCCTACCCGAGATCCGCCGGTTTTGACACCGACAACTGTCTCTTTTCGAGTGAGTCGAGAAGAGAACACAGTGGGGCTATCTTTGACTCGTAAGTAGTTCAGGATCACTTCTTGATCATTACTAGTTTGCGACCATTATGCGTAGTATCTCTTCTTACTCTTGTACTCGTAAGTCAGCCACCATACAATGCTTAGTCGCTTGCTACAACCTCACCACTTATCCATTCCATACACATTAATCTTTGCTAGTCTTGATACCCATGGTAATGGGATTGCTGAGCCTTCATGGCTCACAGATTACTACAACAACAGCTGCAAGTACATGGTAATGGCGATGATCTGATGAGAGAGTGATGCTTGCTTGTTTTGGAGTTCTTCTTCTGCTTCTTCTTTGATCAAGGGATAGGTTCCGGGTCGGGAGCCTGGGATTAGCAGGGTGGATGTTGTTCTTCTTTTTTATTTGATTTCATTCGTACTGGGATCCCGCTCTTCTGTATGATGATTTCTATGTATTGATGAACTGTTGTGTTCATGTTGTA
Organism: Triticum dicoccoides; assembly: GCF_002162155.2. Classification (NCBI taxonomy): domain Eukaryota; kingdom Viridiplantae; phylum Streptophyta; class Magnoliopsida; order Poales; family Poaceae; genus Triticum; species Triticum dicoccoides. The sequence continues at coordinate 82,859,199 of NC_041381.1, forward strand.
GCTTGTGGCGAGTGTAACCATTTATCTTGTATTCTCATCTATTCAGTACATGGTATTTTGTAATGATATCCACCATGCTATGCGCTCGAAATGAGGTTGTGCCCCAGTCATGAGTTCATCACGTGTTTGGGACAGAATCGCATCTTGGGCGTTGCAGGCTTTCAGGACCTATGCACAGAAAATAGAGGAGCTAAATCCATCGACGCGGGGAAGGAACAAGGGTGCAAATGAAAATGTTGTTCGGGAACGTTGCATGGAAAACAAAAAAAATCTACGCACACGCAATGATCTATCCACAGAGATGCATAGCAATGAGAGGGGAGAGTGTATCTACGTACCCTCGGAGACCATAAGCGGAAGCGTTTACCAACGCGGTTGATGTAGTCGAACTTCTCTGTGCTCCAACCGATCAAGTACCGAACGTACGCCACCTCCGTGTTTTGCACACGTTAAGCTCAATGTAGTCCTCCACCTTCTGGATCCAGCAAGACGACAAGGTAGTAGATGAGTTCCGAAAGCACAATGGCGTGGTGACGGTGATGGTGAAGCGATCTTCGCAGGGCTTCGCCTAAGCACTACGAAAATAGATCGGGGGTGTAAATGGTGGAGGGGGCGCCGCACACGGATAGGCAATGTTGTGTTCTTGTGTGTCGCCCCCTCCCCACATATGTGTAGGTGGGAGGGAGGGAGGAGCAGCCAAAGGAGGCTCCCAATTAGGAGGATTCCTACCCCAGAGTCCCTCCCAAGCCGCCCCCCCTTTCCTTATTTGGAGAGCGGGGAAAGGCAGGGGAGGGTGGCGCCTCCCCCCTTCCTTTCTCCCATGAGAGGGAAAGGCAGGAGGGGCTAACCCACCCCTTTTTCCTTCCCTAGGGCTGGCCAAGCAAGGGAGGGGCGCACCAACCCCCTTGTGGGCTGGTTTGTCCCCTCCTTTGGCCCACAAGGCCAATAACTTGGCGGGGGCGTGCCCAGAACCCCTTCTGGTAACCCGATTCCTTCCCAGTATGTCCCGAAACACTTCCGGTGTCCAAATACCATCATACTATATCAATCTTTACCTCTTGACCATTTCGAGACTCCTAGTCATGTCCGAGATCTCATCCAGGACTCCAAAAAACTTTCGGTCACTAAAACATATAATTCATCTAACACTATATCATCAACAAATGCTAAGCGTGCGGACCCTATGTGTTCGAGAACTATGTAGACTTGATTGAGACACCTCTCTAGTCAATAACCAATAGCGGAACCTGGATGCCAATGTTGGCTCTTACATATTCTACGAAGATCTTTATCGATCGAACCGTTATGACAACATACACAATTCCCTTTGTCCATCGGTATGTTACTTGCCTGAGATTCGCTCTTCGATATCTCTGTATACCTAGTTCAATCTCGTTACTGGCAAGTCTCTTTACTCATTCCGTAATACAACATCTCATAACTAACTTATTAGTCATTTGCTTGCAAGGCTTCTTATGATGTGTATTACCGAGAGGGCCTAGAGATACCTCTCTGATACTCCGAGTGACAAATTCTAATCTTGATATATGCCAACTCAACAAACACCTTCAGAGATACCTGTAGACCATATTTATGATCACCCAGTTACGTTGTGACGTTTGATAGCACACAAGGAATTCCTCGATATTCGGGAGTTGCATAATCTCATAGTTGCCGGAATATGTATTTGACATGAAGAAAGCAATAGCAATAAAACTAAACGATCATTATGCTAAGCTAACGGATGTGTCTTGTCCATCACATCATTCTCCTAATGATGTGATCCCGTTGTCAAATGACAACTCATGTCCATGGTTAGGAAACCTTAACCATCTTTGATCAACGAGCTAGTCTAGTAGAGGCTTACTAGGGACACAATATTTGTTTATGTATTCACACATGTATTTTCCGATCAATACAATTATAGTATCAATATTGAACCTTTATCATGAATAAGGAAATATAAAATAACAACTTTATTATTGCTTGTAGGGCATATTTCCTTCAATCTCCCACTTGCACTAGAGTCAATAATCTAGTTCACATCGCCATGTGATTTAACACCAGTAGTTCACATCTTCATGTGATGAACACCCATAGTTCACATTGCCATGTGACCAACACCCAAAGGGTTTACTAGAGTCAAAAATCTAGTTCACATCACCATGTGATTAACACCCAAAGAGTACTAACATGTGATCATGTTTTGCTTGTGAGAGAGGTTTAGTCAATGGTTCTGCCATATTCCGATCCATATGTATTTTGCAAATTTCTATATCTACAATGCCCTGCATGGAGCTACTCTAGCTAATTGCTCCCATTTTCAATATGTATCCATATTAAGACTTAGAGTCATATGCATTGGTGTCAAAGCTTGCATCAGCGTAACCCTTTATGACAAACTCTTTATCACCTCCATAACCGAGAAATATTTCCTTGGTCCTCTTAGGTAACTAAGGATAAATTTTGACCGTTATCTAGTGATCTACTCCTGGATCACTATTGTACCCCCTTGCCAATAGGTCTGGTACACAACATGGCATACTTTATAGAACCTATGGCTGAGGCATAGGGAATGACTTTCATTCTCTCTCTATCTCCTGCGGTGCTCGGGTTTTGAGTCTTACTCAACTTCTTACCTTGCAATGAAGGCAAGAATCCTTTCTTTCACAGATCCATTTTGAACTTCTTCAAAACTTTTATCAAGGTATGTGTGATATATATCCAACGTATCTATAATTTTTAATTGTTCCATGCTATTATATTATACATCTTGGATGTTTTATATGCATTTATATGCTATTTTATATGATTTTTGGGACTAACCTATTAATCTAGAGCCTAGTGCCAGTTTATGTTTTTCCCTTATTTTTGAGTTCTATAGAAAAGGAATACCAAACGGAGTCCAATTGATGTGCCAATTTTTGATGATTTTTTGTGGACCAAAATAAGCCCACAGAGTAAAAGAGTTGGGACAGAAGAGACCCGAGACGTCCACGAGGGTGGAGGGCACGCCCTACCCCCTGGGCGCGCCCCTGCTGTCATGGTTCTAAGTCTGACAGTAGAATAGGGGGGTAGGAATGGAGAGGCAAGATCCTAGCTATGGAATAGTTGTATACGCAATATGTTTACGAGTTCAGGCCCTTCTCGGAGGAAGTAACAGCCCTACGTCTCGGAGCCCGGAGTCGGTCGAGTGTATTATGTGCGTATGAGTTACAGGGGTGCGAACCCTTTACACTGAGGAGGGGGTGGCTTATATAGAGTTTGCCAGACCCCACTGGCCCTCAGTTATGCAGGGTTTAAGGTACATTAAGATCTGGCGTTACTGGTAACGCCATATATAAAGTGCTATGATGACCATAAAGACTACTTAATGAAAGCCGTTTGTGTGCAGAGTGACTCTAGATCTCCTGGTGGTCGAGTGAGTGGCTTCATGGTCGAGTGTCTTCGAGTCCGTCAAGTGAAATCCTTCCAGGTCGAGTGAAAGGTAGTTTCTTCTAGAGATGTCCTTGGGGAGGGTATCTTCGACAGGTCCATGACCCTACCCTAGGTACATGGCTTCATCATTAGCCCCCGAATGGATCGAGGTTTGAGTGGGGAAGGAGTTGAGAACTCTTCCGACCCATTTTTCGTGTTACGAGTATGTCTTGTTCTGGATCAATGAATTTAGGTGACGGCACCAACTTCTTTTTCAGTCACCTTGATCCATTCTTTGTATCCGTCGAGTGAATTTTGTGTACTTGGAGATCTCCGAGCGACATAGCGGAGGAAATCTCCAGTTTGAAAAGTTGCTCTGCAGTTCGCAGATTTAGCGGGATCTAAATTTCAGGAAGCGCGCGAGGCGGGGGAGGCCGCGGTACTCGGATGGGATAAGGCAGGAACGCCTTGATCTTCGTGCCACCTTTTTCGCCACGTATCGCGCGCGCGACTATTGCGGGATTTGACAGGATCGTCCGGGCCTACCAGTCAGTCACTCGGAAGCAACCCCATATAAGGCGCCGGACGGGGGTTTTTGAACAGTGCGCCCTCATTTTCCTCTCCCTCTTCCTCAGATTCATCCGTCGCGTTCGCCTCCATCCCAGCGCTGCTGCTCCGTGTGTACTTCGCCGGCGATGATGGTGAAGGAGAAGACGACGGCTTTGGAGCGGGCAAAGAAGGCGACAACGAAGGCGAAGGGAAGGGCGACCAGTCGGGGCGGATCCTCGTAAAGGGCCGGTCTGCCGCAGGGCTGGATCCAGGGCGACTGGATCCGCTTGACTATCCGTCAGAAAGATCTTGACGATCTGGCCAATGAAGGACTGATCCCCCATGGATCAGCGAGGCTTCCGGGGAAGGAGTGGCAGCCGCAGCCTCAGGAGGGTGAGTGTGTCCTCTTGGCAACCCATGTTGACAGCGGGTTTTCTTTGCCGCCCCACCCTTTCTTTCGGGGATTTCTGAACTTCTTTGGGGCACAACTCCACCACTTCTTCGGGGATTTCTTGTGTGAGAATTTCTTGGGTTGTCGGCCTCATTGGGGCCTTTTCAAACACATTTTCACCTGTCGCTCCCAGACGGTGAAAAAGGCCAGTCCGAGTGACGAGAAAACCCAAGTGATTCAGATGTGTGGGGGTCTTGGGGTTCAAATGAGGGGAAAAAGTGCCTTCCCAGCCATGGTCCTTCCCGAGTCGGTTCGAGGGTGGCAGTCGACCTGGTTCTACTGCCAAGACCAGCCGACGCCAGGGTAGTCGACTGGACTCCCTCCTTTTTCCATGGACCGAGTGAGCAAGCCATCCTATTTGAAGGTGGTCCCGGAGGAGAAGGCACATGTTAAGGTGCTGGTCGAGCGTGTAGTCCAGCTTATCCGTGACGGGGTGACCGGCATGGATATCTTGGAGGTCTTCCTCCGATGACACATCCAGCCGCTTTAATATTGAGACCATCCAATGTGGATGTATTCTGGCACTGAAGACACCACTCGGATCCACCTGGAGGAGGTCGAGGATGCCACGCTGGAGAGGTGGATGACTGCCATCACAGGGAACAAGGATAACCCTCGAGGAGCTAAGAGGATTCCTCCACTCGACCAATCATATGAAGTAGACAAGGTCCAATCTTGTATCTTTGACCATGATCCTGCTTTCTCCATCCTGTTTGCTTAACATCGGTCGACTGACTTTTGTCTTGTTTTTTGTTTTCCAGGTCACCACCGAGATGTACTCGATGCCCAACGGGGCGCAAGAACAGATCGAGGAGGAGGAGGAGAGCGGAGGTGAAAGTCAAGAGGAGTGGCAATCTGATGGTGAGGGGGATGATGATGATGACGGCTCCGGTGAAGAGGAGGAGGAGGAGGAAGAGGAGGAGGAAGTCGACCCTCCACACACTGAAAGGTGATCCAAGATCGCCCATGATCCTGCAGTCGAGCGTGGCAAAGCGATTGTGCCTGTTGGGCAGTCGATGAAACACCCTCGGACGACCTCTCCGGCACCGAGTGAAAAAGCGCCGAAGCAACCCCGAGCGACATCATCAAAGCTGACGAAGGCACTGCCCAAGATGAGGATGGTGATTCCCACCATTTCCGGGTAATAGCAGAACTTGTGTTTTCTTGTTTGGCATGAATAAACTGTTGGTCGACTCCTTGGCTAACCGACTGATTTCTGGAATCTGCAGTGCTGCTACCTCCGAGACCTCGGCCAGGAACGAGGATCAAGAAATGGAAGATGCTGCCACCTCCAACCTTGGTATGATCTCTGTAGTTTCGCTTTTGGTCGATTGGATCTTCATTTTTAACTTTGAATCTTTCCTGTAGCCCCACCTCATGTCATTGATCTCCCTGATGATGATGATGAGGAGCCACTGAGGCAGAGGAGGAACAAAAAGGCGCCTGCTGGCAAGACTGCTCAGGTTGTATCAGCACCTGAGACGCTGGTTCAGGAGGGAGGCAACATCACTTGGCCTTCCGTGTCCTTTGCTGTGCCGCTGACAAGTGTTTGACCTTCGTCGTCGACTGTTGATCCGCCTTCTCTTTTCTCTACACACCACGTCCCAGAGGACGAAGCGGGTGCTGCTAACGAGGCTATATGCCAGGCGGGGGTCATGATGGAGCAGGTGAAGGTGATCCGGGACGCCAGCCAAGCAGCTTATGATGCAAGTTCAGCTCTTCAGAGCAACGTCCAGGTTAGTTGGTCACTGCTTGTTCTGTTAGGATATGATACTTGAAAACTCTTCTTTCTGAAGACCTTTGTATCTGTACACCCACTGTGGGTGTCGATTAAATTTTCGGATTGGTGGGGGCACGCTGAGTGCACCCACTGGGTGTAGTCCCTGAGACTATGGTGGACTGCTGGCAGTCGCCTGTAGTCTTTATACTTTGAATTTCTTCACTCTAACTTCTCCACTCGGTCTGGTCGAATGGAATCTTGGAACCAGTGGGGGCACGCTGAGTGCACCCACTGGGTGTAGTCCCCGAGACCATGGTTGACTGCTGGCAGTCGACTAAGGTTTGAAGAACATCTCTCTTTGTTTTTTTGTCTTTTTTTTGTTTTTTTAGATCATGATGATACCGTGGCTAACTGCTGGCAGTTAGCTATGGTTTAGGATTGTAACTTTTTACCTCTTTCGGTCGACTAATCGAACCGATTCGGTAGAACCAGTGGGGGCACGCTGAGTGCACCCACTGGGTGTAGTCCCTGAGACTACTGTTGAATATTTTGAGTCGGCTGTAGTCTTAGAAATGCTACAATTCTTCTCTTAGTCACTCGGAAGCAACTTATCTTTAATGTTTGTCGACTGTCCTTTCGCAGAAATCTTGAGAGCTTGTGGCTCGCTATACTGAGTTGGAGAACAAACATATCCAGCTCGAACTTGACTTGAAGCTTGTCCAGGAGAACTTGACGAAGGCGAAGTGTCACATCCCTAGTCTGGTATGACTTAGACTAGCTAGCCATTTGTGCATCATATTTAAATTTCATTTAAATTTGAATTGAGGATTGGTGGAACCCTCAGAATCATTTTTTGAAAATGACCCAAATAAAAATTTCTCCAAAAGGGTCCAAGAAAATGCTCATGATGCCCTCTAAAAATATTGGACAGAGATAAAAATCAAAACAATATTTTTAGGAGCTCATGGATATTTATTTTGGCCATTTGGAATTAATACAATAATTATTTGCTTGGATATATAAATGTTATATATATTTTATATGTCCAAAATTATGCCAATTATAAAAGAGCTCTGGAATAATACCATTAGCCCCTACAAAAAATTGGCATAATAAAATTAAATGATTTAATATATTTATTAAATCAAACAAATGTCAGAAAATTAGAAAAGAAAACAGAATAGGGGGGAGAAACTTACCTGGGCCACTTACCCAATCGGCCCAGTAGCTCGGCCCAGCTGACTGGCCGACGCCAGTCGTCCTCCACCTCCCGCCAGGAGGCCAGGGGCGTGTGGCCGGCGCGTGCGCATCGCCGTGCCGCCACGGCACCTGCCTGCCTGTCCTCCCCCTCGACGCCTGGACGTCCGGAACGTCGCCACGCGCTGCCCCGCACTGCTCTCACTCCCTCTCCCTCGCCCTCCTCCTCTCCCCCTGCTCTCTCTCTCTCACCCGAGAACCACCGCTGCCGCCGTTCGCCATAGCCATCGCCACCGACCTCCCCTCGCCTCCCCGACACACGCGGAAGCTCCGCCCCCTCGCCCTGAAGCTCCTCGTCGAGCCACGCACCTCCGGACGGCCTCCATCGCCGCTATCGCCCTCGTCTTCCTCCTCGGGCTCCGCCGTCCGTCGCCGTCGATTCGCCGTCACCAGGTCTCCCCCGACCCCGCTGTGCTGCTCTGCGTGATCGCCGTGAGCTTCTTCCCGTTTCCCCTCTCTTCTCCCCCTCGTTTCCGCGCCGTAGCCCCGTTCCCCACCATGGCCGAAGCCATCGCCGCCGCAGCCCCTCGCCGTCGTGGCCAGAGCCACCGCAGCCCGTGCCTGCACCTGCCACCGTGCTCAGTAGCCTCCCAGAAGTCCAACGCCTCCGCCCGCAGCTCCTGCCATGCCCCGCAGCCCGTTCCCGCTCGAAGCCGAGCTCCGGCAGCCGCCCCGAGCTTCGCTCCGGCGAGCTCCGCCGCCCCCGCAGCCTCCCGCGTGTTCCACTGGATGCGCGTGAGCGCGGGCTTCATTCCCGTGGTCTCCGCCGCCCGAATGGTCGCCGGAGCAACGTTTCCGAGCCCCTCCGCCGTCTCGGGCCTCGCCGGCGGCTAAACGCCGGCGAGTTGACCGGGTTTGACCCCCCCAGGGTCGCTGACCAGTGGGCCCGACCCCCCCTAACCTTTTAATTAAACTAATTAACCCCTGTTTAATCCCCCCTGTCACTGACGTGTGGGTCCCACACGTCAGGTTTGACCCGGACCAGCCCAGTTGACCGCTGACATCATGCTGACGTCATGCTGACGCAATTATTTATTTTCTGGAATTAAAATAATTCAGAAAATCCAGAAAATGATTTAAACTTCAAAAATTCATAGAAATTCAACCGTAGCTCAGATTGAAATAATTTATATATGAAAAATTATCAGAAAAATGCAATCTTTCCATCTGTACTAGTTTCATGCATGACAAACCAACTTATACATGCTGAATATGAGAAAACACATTATGGCATATATAAGAGACTTAATTTAGTAATGCATTTGAACCTTTGGTTCAAATGGACTTCAAACCAAATGTTTACTAGTTGCATTAGCTCAACAGCATCACATCTACATGCCATGTTCATGCATCATATTGTTGCATATGATTGTGTATTGATTGCCGGCACCGTTCCTTCTCGATAGGTCCTACTCCGGAGACGTTCCAGAGTACCTGTCTGTGAAGCAGTGCCTTCCTTGTTGATTTACCAGGCAAGCAAAGCCCCTTGTTCATTTCGATAAAACCCTACTCTCTCGCTCCTGCTCTCAGTTATTGCATTAGGACAACAACGATTCATCTGCTACTTTGTGCTGCGGTAGTTGAACCCATTCCTCTGCATGACCTGTCATTGCCACAGTAAATAGTTGAAACCCACTAGCATGTGTAGGAGTTGATTGAAGCCACTGATGTGTTCCTACCATGCTATGCCTGCTATTGCTTAGAGTTGTGTCAGGTCTGATTCATTGGGAATGAATTGGAGTGTTACGATATGTTCTGATGCTGAGAGTGAAGTGTGTGAACACGATTTGGTAAAGGTAGCGGTGAGAGGCCATGTAGGAGTACATGGTGGGTTGTCTCACTGGAACCGTCCTTAAGCACTGAGTTCTATGTATGTTGTCCAATGACTCGATACTACCACACATTGGAATGCTTAAGTGCCCGTCTCGACTTATTAGCCAACTTGATCTCTGTCCAGGAGTCGCAACTAGTTTCTGGTGTTTGTAGGTAGTGCTATTTTTCTACCAAGTGGCACCCGGCAGGGTGGGCTTGGGACAGACTAGGCACACGTGGCACGGTGTACCGAGTGGCACCCGGTTGGTGGGCTCGGGAACCCTGCTCACATCGTTTGGGGCCGTGAGCGACACCCCGGCCGGATCTCCTTGCGGATGGAACCCGAATAGGCGATAAACCTGGGCTAGAGTCTTGTGTGGTTAGTCAGGTCGTGGCCGACACCCTCGCCAGGCTTCCGCTTGAAGGTTGCCGAGATACATGACGTGTACATGGCGGTAAGTGGCGAGAGAGTGCGTGAAGAAGTACACCCCTGCAGGGTTAACATGATCTATTCGAATAGCCGGGTCCGCGGTTATGGACTTCTTGGATGCTTACATGGTACATAGACAACTTGAAGTGGATACTCTAAAATGCTCAAGACAAGTGTGAGTGCTATGGATGGCCTTCTCGTAGGGAGACAGGAATGAACCCATAGTAGTGTATTGTGTGGTGATTAGTGGACTCGTGTACGTTGTTTCACCTCAAGAATTTCTGGTAGTCGTAAAACAGGATAGCCACAGAGTCAAAGCTGGCTTGCTGCAACTAAACCCCACAGTACCCTCTTGATACAAATGCATGTATATTAGGATCTGATGTAAGTCTTGCTGAGTACCTTTGTACTCATGTTGCTTCATTTATGATTTTGCAGCGGAGACTTCGGTCTTACTAGTGTTCTCGTGGACTTCGACTAGTAGCTAGTACCTCAGCTACGATCTTGATCGGAGGTTGTAGATAGTCAGGCTCTTCAGCCTTTTTCATTCATAGATGTCTGTACTCAGACATGTAATGCTTCCGCTTGTTGCTTGATTGCTCTGACTGTTGGGTCATGTGACCCCTGTTTGTAATAATGCTGTGATGGCTCTTCTGAGCCTTTATCTATATAAGTTGTTGAGTTATGCTGTGATGCCATGTTGTACAACACATACTTGCATGTTATGCATACGTGTAATGTGTATTGCTATGTGTGGGATCTGACTATCTAGTTGTTTATTCTTAGTAGCCTCTCTTACCGGGAAATGTCTCCTAGTGCTTCCACTGAGCCCTGGTAGCTTGCTACTGCTCCGGAACACTTAGGCTGGCCGGCATGTGTCCTTCTTCGATCCTGTGTCTGTCCCTTCGGGGAAATGTCACGCGATGAATACCGGAGTCCTGCTAGCCCGCTACAGCCCGGTTCACCGGAGTCCTGTTAGCCCAGTGCTACAGCCTGGATTCACTCGCTGATGACCGACACGTTCGATGCTGGGTCATGAATGCCTGTCCCTGTAAGTTAGTGCCACTTTGAATTTACGACTAGCCATGTCAGCCCGGGCTCTTTATCATATGGATGCTAGCGACACCATCATATACGTGTGCCAAAATGCGCAAACGGTCCCGGGCAAAGGTAAGGCGACACCCGTGGGGATACCGTGCGTGAGGCAGCAAAGCGATATGAGGTGTTACATGCTAGATCGATGTGGCATCGAGTCGGGGTCCTGACAGCTTTGGTATCAGAGCCTGACTGCCTGTAGGTTTACCAAGCCATACTGGTCGAAGTTGAGTCTAGAAATTCTTTAGTTATGTAAGGGAATTGATTGTGGGAAGGAACGTAAGGCTCTTTTACTCCTTTACCTCATGGCCTTCTGATCTGAGTCCTCCTATCTTCCGACGGGGTTAAGGAACTAGGCTTCTTTTTCGTCTATCAGGATCACGTGTTACTACTCCGTAGTTCCATAGGATTGGTTGATCAGAGTCATATCCCAGCTTTGAGTATTTCCGGTGTAGTCTGCTTAGTATGATCTCAGAACCTTGAGTAATACTGATGAGTATATTACCACCCCATTTTTAGTAGGATGTCTCATTCTGAGCATTTTACTGTCGTTATGCTGCCGAAATTTCCCTAGGAGTTCGAGAGATACTAATTCCTTGTCCTACATTCTACATTCTATAGTTAATGTTGATTTCGTCCTTGGTTTCGTTTCTCAGGATGTCATCAGCTAAGCGAAGTTCCGTCGCTCGTAGCCAGAACCACGGAGATGGTAGGAATGAGGATCCTCCTGACCAGCCTTCGTTGACAGAGTTCATGCTAGAGATGGAGAGGAACAAGCGTGAGTCCAACCGCTTGTTGGCACGTATCGAGGAGAACACCGCACATCAGTTCAAAGGGTCTGCTACCATTCATGACTTCATTCGTTTGCACCCACCTACCTTTCATCATTCCATCGAGCCACTCGATGCAGATGACTGGCTCCGTAGCATCACCCATAAGCTGCGTTCCGCGAGCGTAGCTGAAGATGACAAGGTCACTTATGCCACATACCACCTGGAAGGTCCTGCTAGTCTTTGGTGGCAGAACTATGAGACTTTGCTTCCAGCCGGCCAGATTCCTACCTGGAAGGATTTCACTGAGGCTTTTCGTGAGCATCACATTCCCCAGGCCCTTCTTGATCGCAAGAGAGAAGAGTTCTGTAGTTTCACCCAGAGTAAGATGGCTGTTAATGCTTATAGCAGAGAGTTTGAGAACCTCGCCCGTTATGCCACAGAAGAAGTGTCCACGGACGCCAAGAAGCAAGCTAGGTTCCGGAAGGGTCTCAACCCCAAGTTGCGTCGTGATCTCCACCTGCATCATTGTGATACATTCCAAGCCCTTGTGAACAAGGCCATCAATGCAGAGACAGCTCAACTCACTTACGAGGAGTCTCGTAAGCACACCCGTGATTTGGGATCTCCCTCTGGCTCTAGCTCCCAGAAACGCCGGATTTGGGTTCCAAACTCCGCTCTTCCTTCCGGTTATACACCGAGGTCATCTCATGTGGTGCCTTCCCCAACTCAGTCATATGTTCCACCCAGGCCTACTGGTAGACTACTTGTCAGTGCGGGTCCCCGTCCAACCTCAGGGACTTGCTTCACATGCGGGAAGCCAGGACACTATGCACGTGATTGCTCTCAGACTAGTTATGCTCCACCCAAGGCCGAGAAGACTGTTGGCTGTATTAAGCCATCACGCAAGATGATCAGTGTCAAGTCAGCCCCCACTGAACGTGGACGTGTGCATCACGTCTCAGCTAAAGACGCTCATGATGATCCAGATGTCGTTCTTGGCACACTCCTCGTCAATTGTCACCCAGCATCAGTTCTATTCGATACTGGAGCATCTCACTCCTTCATTTCTGAAAGCTATGCTAACTTGCACAACCTGTCATTTTGTGAAATGCCAACTCCGCTAGTCATCCAAACTCCTGGATCCAAATGGCAAACCTCTAGTGTAAGCCATGGTAACGAAATCCTTGTTGACAGACTTGTATTCCTTGCATCACTTGTAGCCCTCAAGTCTTCAGATATTAACATCATCTTGGGTATGGACTGGATGACAGCTCATCATGCCAAGATTGATTGTTACACAAGATCTGTTCAACTTACACACCCATCTGGCAAGATAGTCACCGTCTCCACTAGAGTTGCAAAGCGTCAGCTCTATTCTCTTAATGCCAGCCCTCTTCCAGACCTTGAAGATATCCCGGTAGTCCGTGACTTTCCGGATGTTTTTCCAGAGGAACTGCCAGGTGTTCCACCTGACAGAGATGTAGAGTTCGTCATAGATCTTATCCCAGGAACAGCTCCAATCTCCCGAGACCTTACAAGATGGCACCCCTAAAATTAGCCGAGCTTAAGAAACAACTCGATGAGTCCTTGCAAAAGGGTTTCATCCGTCCTAGCTCTTCTCCTTGGGCTTGCCCCGTCCTCTTCGTCAAGAAGAAGGATGGTACGGACCGGATGGTTGTAGATTATCGTCCCGTTAATTTGGTCACGATAAAGAACAAGTATCCGCTTCCCAGGATCAACGACCTGTATGATCAGCTCGCTGGATCCTCAGTCTTCTCCAAGATGGATTTAAGATTAGGCTACCATCAAATCAAGATCAGAAATGGGGACATTCCCAAGATAGCTTTTGTTACTCGTTATGGTCAGTACGAGTACACCGTCATGTCCTTTGGCCTAACCAACGCCCCAGCCACATTCTCCCGCCTGATGAACTCGATCTTCATGGAGTACTTAGATAAGTTCGTCGTGGTTTACCTCGATGATATTCTTATTTACTCGAAGAACGAGGAAGAGCATGCCGAACATCTTAGACTTGTGTTAGAAAAACTCAGAGAGCACCGCCTTTATGCCAAGTTCTCCAAGTGTGAATTTTGGTTGCCAGAAGTGACCTACCTAGGCCACGTAATCTCTGGTAAGGGCATTGCTGTCAATCCCGAGAGAGTTCAGGCTGTTCTCGATTGGACTCCTCCTGAGACCGTTAAACAAGTTAGGAGTTTCCTTGGGCTAGCCAGTTACTGTCGCCGCTTTGTTGAAAACTTCTCCAAAGTAGCCAAACCCCTCACGGAACTTCTCAAGAAAGATAAAAAGTTCGAGTGGTCCCCACAGTGTGAGTACAGTTTTCAGGAACTGAAAAGACGCCTGACTTCTGCTCCCATACTTGTGCCACCGGATTTCACAAAAGACTTTATTATCTACTGCGACGCCTCACGACAGGGACTAGGTTGCATCCTTATGCAGGATCGTCATGTGATTGCCTATGCATCCCGACAGTTGCATCCACATGAGGAGAATTATCCTACACATGATCTAGAGCTTGCAGCCGTAGTCTATGCACTCAAGACCTGGCGACATTATCTCCTTGGTAAACATTGCGAGATCTACACCGATCACCAGAGTCTCAAGTATATCTTCACCCAACCATATTTGAACCTTAGGCAAAGACGTTGGCTGGAGTTAATCACAGATTATGACCTAGGGATTACCTACACCCCAGGCAAGGCCAATGTCATGGCTGATGCTCTAAGTCGTAAATCCTATTGCAACAATCTCATGTTGCAGCAAGGCCAACCACTTCTCCATGAGGAATTCTGTAAGCTTAACCTTCACATTACTCCTCGCGGATTCCTTTCTACCTTGGTGGCGAAACCTACCCTGGAGGATCAGATCATCTCTGACCAGAAGTTTGATAGGGGGGTTATCCGCATTAAGAGAAACATTAAGAAGGGAGTTGGTGGATGTTTCTCTATGGATGATCGCAGTGTTGTTTTCTTTGAGAATCGCTTGGTGGTTCCCAAGAAGCAACATCTTCGGCAGTTGATTCTTAAGGAGGCGCATGAATCTCCTCTCACAATTCATCCCGGTAGCACTAAGATGTATCAGGACCTACGCCAGAGGTTCTGGTGGACTAGGATGAAGAGAGAAATCGCTGAGTTCATTGCTAAATGTGACATTTGTCGTCGCGTTAAGGCAGAGCATCAAAGACCTGCTGGCACTCTTCAGCCTTTAGCTATTCCTGAATGGAAATGGGATAAAGTTGGTATGGACTTCATCACCGGCTTTCCCAGGACCAAGAGAGGGAATAATGCTATCTTCGTAGTCATTGATCGTCTCTCCAAAGTGGCTCACTTCCTTCCTGTTCGAGAGAGTATCACTGCTAGTCAGCTTGCTGACTTATACATTTCTCGAATAGTATCACTCCATGGTGTTCCACTAGAGATCAATTCAGACCGTGGCAGCCTTTTCACTTCTCATTTCTGGGAGAGTTTCCAAACTGCCATGGGAACCCATCTTTCCTTCAGTACCGCTTTCCACCCTCAATCGAGTGGTCAGGTGGAACGGGTCAATCAAATTCTCGAAGACATGCTCAGAGCTTGCGTTATCTCATTCGGTATGGATTGGGAGAAATGTCTTCCTTTCGCCGAGTTTGCTTATAACAATAGCTACCAATCCAGCCTCAAGCAAGCTCCTTTTGAGGTTCTCTATGGACGAAGATGTCGAACACCTTTGAACTGGTCAGAAACCGGTGAAAGACAATTCTTTGGACCGGACATGATCCAGGAGGCAGAAGAGCAAGTTCGCATCATTCGTGAGAATTTGAAAACAGCCCAGTCTCGTCAGAAAAGTCAGTACGATCGTCATCATAAGGATATGACTTATGAAATTGGCGACCAAGCTTACCTTCGGGTTACTCCTTTGAAGAGTACCCATCGTTTTGGTATCAAGGGCAAGTTGGCTCCTCGTTACATTGGTCCCTTTCGCATTCTCGCCAAACAAGGAGAGGTTGCCTACCAGTTGGAACTACCCCCACATCTTTCTCGAGTTCATGATGTCTTCCACGTCTCTCAACTCAGGCGTTGCTTCTCGGATCCTATCCGTGGAGTGGACCACGAAACGCTTGATCTCCAAGATAACCTCACATACCGAGAGTACCCGGTTCGCATTCTTGATCAAGCGGAGCGTGTTACCCGACGTCAGAATATCAAGTTTCTCAAAGTTCAGTGGTCTCATCATTCCGAGAGAGAAGCTACTTGGGAGCGAGAAGATCGTCTTCGACTGGAGTACCCCGCTTTCTTTCCGTCGACCCCTGAATCTCGAGACGAGATTCTGTCAAGTGGGGGCGAGTTGTCACATCCCTAGTCTGGTATGACTTAGACTAGCTAGCCATTTGTGCATCATATTTAAATTTCATTTAAATTTGAATTGAGGATTGGTGGAACCCTCAGAATCATTTTTTGAAAATGACCCAAATAAAAATTTCTCCAAAAGGGTCCAAGAAAATGCTCATGATGCCCTCTAAAAATATTGGACAGAGATAAAAATCAAAACAATATTTTTAGGAGCTCATGGATATTTATTTTGGCCATTTGGAATTAATACAATAATTATTTGCTTGGATATATAAATGTTATATATATTTTATATGTCCAAAATTATGCCAATTATAAAAGAGCTCTGGAATAATACCATTAGCCCCTACAAAAAATTGGCATAATAAAATTAAATGATTTAATATATTTATTAAATCAAACAAATGTCAGAAAATTAGAAAAGAAAACAGAATAGGGGGGAGAAACTTACCTGGGCCACTTACCCGATCGGCCCAGTAGCTCGGCCCAGCTGACTGGCCGACGCCAGTCGTCCTCCACCTCCCGCCAGGAGGCCAGGGGCGTGTGGCCGGCGGGTGCGCATCGCCGTGCCGCCACGGCACCTGCCTGCCTGTCCTCCCCCTCGACGCCTGGACGTCCGGAACGTCGCCACGCGCTGCCCCGCACCGCTCTCACTCCCTCTCCCTCGCCCTCCTCCTCTCCCCCTGCTCTCTCTCTCTCACCCGAGAACCACCGCCGCCGCCGTTCGCCATAGCCATCGCCACCGACCTCCCCTCGCCTCCCCGACACACGCGGAAGCTCCGCCCCCTCGCCCTGAAGCTCCTCGTCGAGCCACGCACCTCCGGACGGCCTCCATCACCGCTATCGCCCTCGTCTTCCTCCTCGGGCTCCGCCGTCCGTCGTTGTCGATTCGTCGTCACCAGGTCTCCCCCGACCCCGCTGTGCTGCTCTGCGTGATCGCCGTGAGCTTCTTCCCGTTTCCCCTCTCTTCTCCCCCTCGTTTCTGCGCCGTAGCCCCGTTCCCCACCATGGCCGAAGCCATCGCCGCCGCAGCCCCTCGCCGTCGTGGCCAGAGCCACCGCAGCCCGTGCCTGCACCTGCCACCGCGCTCAGTAGCCTCCCAGAAGTCCAACGCCTCCGCCCGTAGCTCCTGCCATGCCCCGCAGCCCGTTCCCGCTCGAAGCCGAGCTCCGGCAGCCGCCCCGAGCTTCGCTCCGGCGAGCTCCGCCGCCCCCGCAGCCTCCCGCGTGTTCCACTGGATGCGCGTGAGCGCGGGCTTCATTCTCGTGGTCTCCGCCGCCCGAATGGTCGCCGGAGCGACGTTTTCGAGCCCCTCCGCCGTCTCGGGCCTCGCCGGCGGCTAAACGCCGGCGAGTTGACCGGGTTTGACCCCCCCAGGGTCGCTGACCAGTGGGCCCGACCCCCCCTAACCTTTTAATTAAACTAATTAACCCCTGTTTAATCCCCCCTGTCACTGACGTGTGGGTCCCACACGTCAGGTTTGACCCGGACCAGCCCAGTTGACCGCTGACATCGTGCTGACGTCATGCTGACGCAATTATTTATTTTCTGGAATTAAAATAATTCAGAAAATCCAGAAAATGATTTAAACTTCAAAAATTCATAGAAATTCAACCGTAGCTCAGATTGAAATAATTTATATATGAAAAATTATCAGAAAAATGCAATATTTCCATCTGTACTAGTTTCATGCATGACAAACCAACTTATACATGCTGAATATGAGAAAACACATTATGGCATATATAAGAGACTTAATTTAGTAATGCATTTGAACCTTTGGTTCAAATGGACTTCAAACCAAATGTTTACTAGTTGCATTAGCTCAACAGCATCACATCTACATGCCATGTTCATGCATCATATTGTTGCATATGATTGTGTATTGATTGCCGGCACCGTTCCTTCTCGATAGGTCCTACTCCGGAGACGTTCCAGAGTACCTGTCTGTGAAGCAGTGCCTTCCTTGTTGATTTACCAGGCAAGCAAACCCCCTTGTTCATTTCGATAAAACCCTACTCTCTCGCTCCTGCTCTCAGTTATTGCATTAGGACAACAACGATTCATCTGCTACTTTGTGCTGCGGTAGTTGAACCCATTCCTCTGCATGACCTGTCATTGCCACAGTAAATAGTTGAAACCCACTAGCATGTGTAGGAGTTGATTGAAGCCACTGATGTGTTCCTACCATGCTATGCCTGCTATTGCTTAGAGTTGTGTCAGGTCTGATTCATTGGGAATGAATTGGAGTGTTACGATATGTTCTGATGCTGAGAGTGAAGTGTGTGAACACGATTTGGTAAAGGTAGCGGTGAGAGGCCATGTAGGAGTACATGGTGGGTTGTCTCACTGGAACCGTCCTTAAGCACTGAGTTCTATGTATGTTGTCCAATGACTCGATACTACCACACATTGGAATGCTTAAGTGCCCCTCTCGACTTATTAGCCAACTTGATCTCTGTCCAGGAGTCGCAACTAGTTTCTGGTGTTTGTAGGTAGTGCTATTTTTCTACCAAGTGGCACCCGGCAGGGTGGGCTTGGGACAGACTAGGCACACGTGGCACGGTGTACCGAGTGGCACCCGGTTGGTGGGCTCGGGAACCCTACTCACATCGTTTGGGGCCATGAGCGACACCCCGGCCGGATCTCCATGCGGATGGAACCCGAATAGGCGATAAACCTGGGCTAGAGTCTTGTGTGGTTAGTCAGGTCGTGGCCGACACCCTCGCCAGGCTTCCGCTTGAAGGTTGCCGAGATACATGACGTGTACATGGCGGTAAGTGGCGAGAGCGTGTGTGAAGAAGTACACCCCTGCAGGGTTAACATGATCTATTCGAATAGCCGGGTCCGCGGTTATGGACTTCTTGGATGCTTACATGGTACATAGACAACTTGAAGTGGATACTCTAAAATGCTCAAGACAAGTGTGAGTGCTATGGATGGCCTTCTCGTAGGGAGACGGGAATGAACCCATAGTAGTGTATTGTGTGGTGATTAGTGGACTCGTGTACGTTGTTTCACCTCAAGAATTTCTGGTAGTCGTAAAACAGGATAGCCACAGAGTCAAAGCTGGCTTGCTGCAACTAAACCCCACAGTACCCTCTTGATACAAATGCATATATACTAGGATCTGATGTAAGTCTTGCTGAGTACCTTTGTACTCATGTTGCTTCATTTATGATTTTGCAGCGGAGACTTCGGTCTTACTAGTGTTCTCGTGGACTTCGACTAGTAGCTAGTACCTCAGCTACGATCTTGATCGGAGGTTGTAGATAGTCAGGCTCTTCAGCCTTTTTCATTCATAGATGTCTGTACTCAGACATGTAATGCTTCCGCTTGTTGCTTGATTGCTCTGACTGTTGGGTCATGTGACCCCTGTTTGTAATAATGCTGTGATGGCTCTTCTGAGCCTTTATCTATATAAGTTGTTGAGTTATGCTGTGATGCCATGTTGTACAACACATACTTGCATGTTATGCGTACGTGTAATGTGTATTGCTATGTGTGGGATCTGACTATCTAGTTGTTTATTCTTAGTAGCCTCTCTTACCGAGAAATGTCTCCTAGTGCTTCCACTGAGCCCTGGTAGCTTGCTACTGCTCCGGAACACTTAGGCTGGCCGGCATGTGTCCTTCTTCGATCCTGTGTCTGTCCCTTCGGGGAAATGTCACGCGATGAATACCGGAGTCCTGCTAGCCCGCTACAGCCCGGTTCACCGGAGTCCTGTTAGCCCAGTGCTACAGCCTGGATTCACTCGCTGATGACCGACACGTTCGATGCTGGGTCATGAATGCCTGTCCCTGTAAGTTAGTGCCACTTTGAATTTACGACTAGCCATGTCAGCCCGGGCTCTTTATCATATGGATGCTAGCGACACCATCATATACGTGTGCCAAAATGCGCAAACGGTCCCGGGCAAAGGTAAGGCGACACCCGTGGGGATACCGTGCGTGAGGCCGCAAAGCGATATGAGGTGTTACATGCTAGATCGATGTGGCATCGAGTCGGGGTCCTGACACGAAGGAGGAAGCAAAAGGTATGTTTGGTGAGAATCTTGACGACTGCCTTTATTTTTTGTCCATTCCTGATTCTGATCTCATTGTCACTTTGCAGATAAACTGAAGGAGGCTCTGAAGAAGAAGGACCTTGACCTCGCCGAGGCGCAGAAAGCGGCTTCGGACAAGACGAAGCTCGCAGAAGAAAAGCTGGCTTCAATCGGTAAACTCGAAGAGGAAAATACTAATCTGAAAGCTGCTCTCGACACGGCCAACAAGGAGGTTAGCCGTCTGAAGAATGACAAGATAGCTCTGAGTGACAAGGCCAGTGAACTGATGGGGAAGAAGAACGATCTGGAGGCTTATCCGGAAGGGCTCGCCAAGAAGTTATTCCTCATGCTTGAAGGTAATCTCTTTTATCTGACTGACTCGTTATCACCGACTCATCGTGGGACTGTTGGCTTAACTTCAAACTGTGCTTACATAATTCTGTCAAAACTTCGAGGAGGAGACCAGTCGATTGGAGACAAACTTGGACCCCATTAACTCTCCTGTGAAGGACGAGGCTGCTATGAATGTGTTCCGACTGGACTCTCATGTTGCTGGTGTGGTGGACTACCTCGCTCGACTGAAGGTTGCGGTGTCGCGGATTGACACGACGCTCTCGCCAAGAGAGATGCTTCAAAATGACCTCGAGTCTTTAATGACTCAACTGAATGACGTTCCAGGTCGAGTGCAGGAATGGAAGAAGTCTTCCGCCAGGTGTGGTGCTGATGTTGCGCTGTCCTTGGTACGTGTTCACTGCAAGGATGCTCGAGAGGACAAGCTGGCGTCCATCACGGTGGCCAATACCAAAAAACATGACTTCCAATCTTTCATGGAGACCTTCATTGCTGCTGCCACTCGGATTGCTGATGGAATCGACCAGGACCAGTTTGTCGCGCCCTCTAGTCCTCCACCAGAGGAGTAAAAAACTTCTATGCTTCACCTTAAATTTGCCTCGGAATGCCGAGTGGTTTTGTAACCGATAAACTTCTATAGGCTTGACGCCTGAGCACTTTTGAATCCATTATTTGAACTTTGCTTATCGTTGAATATGCTTGCATTTGCCTTCGAGCGAATTTTCTTCTTCACTTGAAATATACTTTAATGCTTGAGACGCAGCTCTGAGGTGGAAAGTCCAGTCGACCTGCACTTCACTGCTTTTGCAGGTAGGGATTGAGCACAGATGGAGTGCATGTTGTATTTCTGGCGTAGCTCAGAGGGAGAAGATAGAAGTCAACCTGCGCCTCGTCATCCTTGCGGAGCGCATGTTGTATTTGTGGCGTAGCTCAGAGGGGGAAGGTAGCAGTCGACCTGCACCTCGTCATCCTTGTAGAGCGGAATAGATTAAGTACTTAGGCGAGCACTGGGCTGCAGCTAAGCCCCCGAGTGGGAGGATTGCTCTACACTCGGTGGGATTTTCAGATACTTAGGCGAGCACTGGGCTGCAGCTAAGCCTCCGAGTGAGAGGTTTGCTCTCCACTCGGTAGGATTCTCGGATACTTAGGCAAGTATTGGACTGTAGCTAAGCCCCCGAGTGGGAGGTTTGCTCTCCGCTCGGTAGGATTTTCAGATACTTAGGCGAGTACTGGACTGCAGCTAAGCCCCCGAGTGGGATGTTTGCTCTCCACTCGGTAGGATTTTCAGATACTTTGGCGAGTACTGGACTGCAGCTAAGCCCCCGAGTGGGAGGTTTTCTCTCCACTCGGTATGATTTTTGGTGGCGTAGCTCCGAAGGAGAAGGTAACAGTCGACCTGCACCTCGTCGCCCTTGCAAAGTGCACATTGTATTTTTGGCGTAGCTCGGAAGGAGAAGGTAGCAGTCGACCTGTACCTCGTCGTCCTTGCAGAGCGCACATTGTATTAAATACTTAGGCAAGTACTGGACTGCAACTAAGCCTCCGAGTGAGAGACTGGCTCACCACTCGGTAGGGTTTCAGACACTTAGGCGAGTACTTGGACTGCAGCTAAGCCTTCGAGTGGGAGGCTGGCTCACCACTCGGTAGGATTTTAAACACTTAGGCGAGTACTTGGACTGCAGCTAAGCCCCCGAGTGGGAGGCTGGCTCACCACTCGGTAGGATTTTAAACAATTAGGCGAGTACTTGGACTGCAGCTAAGCCCCCGAGTGGGAGGCTGGCTCACCACTCGGTAGGATTTTAAATACTTAGGCGAGTACTTGGACTGCAGCTAAGCCTCCGAGTGGGAGGCTGGCTCGCCACTCGGTAGGATTTTTTCTTAAACTTAGGCGAAACGGATTCGCAGCTAAGCCCCCGAGTGGGAGGCTGGCTCACCACTCGGCAGGGATTTTTTTTACAAACTTAGGAGAAACGAATTCGCAGCTAAGCCACCCGCTGGGGGATTTTTTTTACGTAAACAAAAGTAACAACAATCACTGGGGAAATTATAACACTCTTGTCTTTGAAAAAAAAACTACAGAAGTACTTTTATTACATCTCATCCGAGTGAATACTTAAGTATAAAAGGGGCGGAGCAGCTCCGCGTTCCAAGCTCGTGGCTCGTCAATCTGGCGATCGACATTGTAAAGACGGTACGCTCCATTGTGGAGGACTTTGGTGACGATGAAGGGACCTTCCCAAGTAGGAGCAAGCTTGTGTGGCTTTTGATGATCCACTCGGAGAACCAAATCTCCTTCTTGGAAGGCTCGACTCTTCATGTTTCTCGCGTGGAATCGACGCAAGTCATGCTGATAGATAGTCGATCGGATCATGGCCATCTTTCTTTCTTCTTATAGAAGGTCGACTACGTCCTGTCGGGCTTGTTCTGCTTCATATTTAGTGTAGAGTTCGACTCGGGGTGCATTGTGAAGCAGGTCACTCAGCAAGACTGCTTCAGCTCCATAGACCAGGAAGAACGGAGTTCTCCCAGTCGACCGATAAGGAGTGGTCCTCAATCCCCAAAGAACTAACAAAAGTTCGTCGACCCATGCGCCTGCTGCGTGTTTGAGATCACGCATCAATCGGGGTTTCAGTCCTTTAAAAATTAGTCCATTTGCCCATTCAGCTTGCCCATTCGACTGGGGGTAAGCGACTGAAGCTTAGTCGACTCTTGCGCCTTGAGAGCCGCAAAAAGTTTTGAATTCATCAGAATCAAAGTTTGACCCATTATCAGTGATGATGCTGTGCGGAACTTCATATCTGAATGTCAACTCTCTGATGAAGCTGATAGCAGTACCAGCATCAAGATTCTTGATAGGCTTAGCTTCAATCCATTTAGTGAACTTGTCGACTGCCACTAGTAAGTGAGTGAAGCCACTCCTGCTAGTTCTCAGTGGTCCAACCATATCCAACCCCCAAACAGCGAAGGGCCAGACGAGTGGAATGGTCTTCAAGGCTGAGGCGGGTTTGTGCGATAGATTGGAATAAAACTGACACCCTTCACACTTGTCGACTATTTCCTTCGCCATTTCATTTGCTCTTGGCTAGTAAAATCCCGCTTGGTATGCTTTAGCCACAATGGTCCGAGAGGACGCATGATGACCATAGGTCCCCGAGTGGATATCGTCAAGGATTATCCGACCTTCTTCTGGTGTTATACATTTCTGACCGACTCCAGTCGCGCTTTCTCTGTACAACTGTCCCTTTATCACGGTAAAGGCTTTGGATCGACGGACGATCTGTCGAGCCTCTTCTTCATTCTCTGGGAGCTCTTTCCTTAGGATATACGCGATGTACGGCTCTGTCCAGTCGGGAGTGATGACCAAAACTTCCATGATCAGGTCGACCATAGCTGGAACTTCAACTTCAATCGGATCTGTGACACTTTTTGGCTGTGGAGCTTCGTCAGTGAAAGGATCCTCTTGAACTGATAGTGTATGGATGTGTTCCAAAAACACATTACTGGGAATGGCTTCTCTTTTGGAACCTATCTTTGCCAAATCATCAGCCGCTTGATTTTTCAGTCGGGGTATATGATGAAGCTCTAACCCCTCAAATTTCTTCTCTAGCTTTCTCACTGCATTGCAGTAACCAGTCATGGCTGGACTTCTGACGTCCCACTCCTTCATCACTTGATTAACCACCAAATCTGAGTCTCCATAGATCATGAGGCGACGAACGCCGAGTGAAATGGCCATACACAACCCATACAGAAGTGCTTCATATTCTGCTTCATTGTTGGAGGAATCAAAGTGGATCTGGAGCACATATCTGAGCTTATCTCCTCGGGGGGAAACCAACACTACCCCAGCACCGGAACCATTCAGCATCTTAGAACCATCAAAGAACATGGTCCAGTGCTCCGAGTGAACTTGAGTCGGTAGTTGCTGTTCAATCCACTCGGCGATGAAATCTGCTACTGCTTGGGACTTGATGGCTTTCTTTGCCTCAAATTTGATATCAAGGGGAAGGAGTTCAATCGCCCATTTCGCCACTCGACCAGTTGCATCTCTGTTGTGCAGAATCTCTGACAATGGGGCGTCGCTAATGACTGTGATGGAATGGTCAGAGAAGTAATGAGCAACCTTCTTCATGGTCATATAAATCCCATATACAAGCTTCTGATAATGAGGGTATCTTTGCTTTGATGGGGACAACACTTCAGAAAGATAATATACTGGGCGCTGAACTTTGAAGGCTTTTCCTTCTTCTTCCCCCTCGACCGTAAGTACTATACTGATGACTTGTCCTGTGGCTGCAATGTAAAGTAGCAAAGGCTCTTTGCTGATTGGGGCAGCAAGCACCAGCTGGGTGGAGAGCAGAGCTTTTAGTTCTGCAAACGCTGCATCAGCTTCTGGAGTCCACTCGAACTTGCCTGACTTCTTCATCAGTCGGTAAAGAGGCAATGCCTTTTCACCGAGACGAGAGATGAATCGACTTAAAGCAGCCAAGCATCTAGTGAGCTTCTAGACATCGTGCACACGCACAGGGCATTTCATTCGGAGTATAGTGCCAACTTTTTCTGGGTTGGCATCGATTACTTGTTCGGAAACGAGAAAACTGAGTAACTTTCCTCCAGGAACTCTGAATCTGCACTTTGATGGATTAAGCTTGATATCATACCTCCTGAGATTGGCAAATGTTTCAGCCAGGTCAGTCAACAAGTCGGAACCCTTCCGTGATTTGACCACAATATCATCCATGTATGCTTCCACATTCCGACTGATTTGAGTGAGCAAACACTTCTGAATCATCCTCATGAACATGGCTCTGGCATTTTTAAGGCCGAATGGCATGGTGACATTGCAGAAGCACCCAAATGGAGTGATGAAAGCTGTTTTAATCTCGTCGGGTCCATACTGTCGCGGGGAAACGAGCACCTATGGGGCAGGGAGCCCCTTTTCGGTCCGGCAGGGAGCGGAGGGCGCACGAAGAGCAGATCGAGGTCGAGCGCGCGAGGGATTTTACCCAGCTTCGGAGCTCTCCGGAGAGATAAAACTCCTACTGCTGCTTTGTGTTTCTATTCTGTTCTTGCTCGAAAGTGTGGGTATACTGTGGTCTCGAATGAGTCGAACCCCTTCTACGTGCGCACGGGCCTCCTTTTTATAGGCTAAAGGGGTCACCGACAGGTGGCTACGCAGAGAGAGGGGTAGAAAGGTAAAAACGCGGGTTGGTACAACCGCTATCAACAGTGCCCCCTACCTAACTCTGACGGCAGGGGACAAGGGCATTTAATGCCCGTCCGGTCGCCCAAACAGTGCAGGAAGCGACCGTTAGGGGCGCCACCGATCGCCACGATGGCCTCCTCGTCATCTTCTCTTGCCACCTCGCACCGCTGGGCTGCACAGCTACCCGCCACGTGCACCAGGAGCGATCCTTCGGCGGCACGTCGTCGGATGCGCTGGAGCGTGGGCGCAGAGTGGTGGCTTCGCCGCGGCAAGCACCTTGCTGCGATCGTTATCTTGTCGCATCCGCAAGCTTGCCGCTCGTCGGGTCTTGCCGGGATGCGCGGAGCGTCGCGGCAAGTTTTCTGAAGTGCCTTGGTTGGACTTCCCAGCAAGCTCCTCTTGCCGGGGTCTTGTCCTTCTCGGCAAGCTTCTCTTGCCGGGGCCTTGTCTTCTCGGTTAACACTTTGTTCTTGAATGGCAGTAATATGAATAGCGAAGGGTCTTGGCGGACGCCCGGCAAGCCTTGCCGCGGGACGCTGCGACTGCCCGTGCACAAGTTCAGGGTACTAAGGTACCCCTACTTTAGTACACCGACAGGAGCCCCCGGGCCTGGGCCATACACGGTGCCGAGCGCTGTTGGGCCAGGCCCAAAACAGGGCACGGGCACGCGCGGCCTGGGTCCAAACCAAATCCACTCCGTATCCACCGTGTCCTCCCGCAACGGCACGCGTCAATCGCGGCGTCGTGGGAGAGATCGTGGGCAATATTTAAATCCAGGAAATGCGTAACATTTGCCTCCCCTGTTTATAAGCAGAGGAAACAGGGCCGTTCCCCCACCTTCGCCACTTGCAGTTCCTTCCTCCGAAAGCTCCGCCGCTCCCCTCCGCTTCCCAAGCCGAAAGAGAGCAGCGCTCCGCCGCCCGTCGCCCTCAACACCTCCGCGCTCCTCCGCCGCTTCCGCCATGGCTCCAAAGACCGGCAAGGCCGCGAAGTCGGCCGAGGCGTTGCGGCTTGAGGCGCTGCGCAAGGAGCGAGTGCTTTTCCTCCCTGAGCTCACCCCGAGTGCTCTCCGCCGAAGCTTCCAAATCGAAGCGGTGCCCAAAAGGGTACTATTTCTTTCCGGTGTTCTTCTATTGTGGGCTCTGCCCACCTTTTTCTGATTTCTTCTGCGACATCATGAATACCTACGGGTTTCATCTTCTTGATTTCACCCCCAACGCCGTTCTGACAATGGTGGTTTTCGCACAACTCTGCGAGAACTTCATTGGCATCCACCCAAGTGTTGCTCTTTTTCGCCATTATTTCACCCCCCGAGCCGAGAAAGGAGAGCCATTGGCTGGCGGAATCGCCTGGACCTCACGAATCGGCATGAAGGAGGTGTATCTCGCGGGCGAGCTCCGTAGCAAGTGGGATGAGTGGAGGGCGGAGTGGTGCTGGATCTGTGATGCCAATCCGCAGCCATTCACCAACCCGCGCCAGACTCGGGTAGTTCGCGGCGGCGACTGGAGCGCTCTGTCGCCGGACGACGCCAAGCTGAAGATTCCTACCACCCGATTCCTCCGGCTCAGGCTTGCCAGGCTCACAGCAGGGCCAGTTGGCGCGGATTTCCTTCGCCGTCGCATCGCCCCTCTGCAGAAGAGGGGGAGGCCCGCCTGGCAGTTTGGCGGCCCGGCGGATATCATGAGGCTGCGCCCAGGCCTCAATTTCAACTTCATAGTTCTGGAGCTTGACGGGATGCTGAAGGAGCTGTTCAAGCATGACGCCAACCATCCAGAGTGGTTCAGGCTGCCGCAGGGCGTCGTCCCATTGTGCAACAACTCCCAGCGCGATCGCATCTGTGCAATGATGCCAGAGTGCGATTCGCATGGGATAATCCCAACTTGGATGGAGCCCGCCGACGATGTTGTGCAGCAATTCTTCGATGGCTTGACGGAGGTAGCAGTCAACACCGATGAAAAGAGGCTCCTCACCCGCGACACCACCGAGAACGAGATGCGCTACATCGCCACCAGGGCTGAAGAGGCGGCAGCAGCCGCCGCCGCGGGTGAGTTCGGCTTCATGTTGGAGGAAGCAGAGGCGGCCGAGACGGCAAGCCTTGCCGACAGGGAGGACCTTGCCAGAGAGGTCGCTGGCGAGGAGGAGCCCGAGGTCGAAGCGAGCGAGCCTGCCGAGGGCGCGAGCGGCCAGCCATCTTCGAGCAGCTTGCCGCAGGCGGAGCCCCCAGCGCAGCCCCAATTCCAACCAAGAAGGCGCCTCCGTCGAGTTGGAGATACGGCAGGAGGACAGGCAGGCCAGCAGACGAGGCGCCGTGGGACACGCTCCATCGCGGCAAGTACCGTCGCCGCGGGAGGGTCCCAGGCCGTGCCGGCAACTGAGGCGGGGTCTTCTCGGGCCGCCACGCCTAATCCTGCCGCAGCCCCCGGCAAACGTCCAAGGGAGCCTACTCCTCCGCCTCGCCGCGCAGAAAGGGTACCGGACTTCGACCTCTCTGCGCTGAGCTCCGACGAGGAGGAAGAAGAGGAGGAAGAGTAAGGCTTTCTCCTTGCTGTACTTGTTTTTCTTCGATCTTTGTTGTTGCTTGTTTTGCATCTGATTTGCTTCTCTCTGAATCCCTGTTTCGTTTCAGGACTCTGGCCGAGAGAGCGGCGAAGAGGGCCAAGGTCCCCGTGGTTGTCATCGAGGGAGATCCTGCTGTAATGGCAGAAGACACGTCCGAGACCACCTTGACGGACCCGATCCCTTCTCCTCGCAGCAGCCCCCAGCACAGCCCCCAGCGTAAGTGTTTGGTTCACTTCTTGTTGTGGGGCGCGCATGGGTGCTTCTTCTTTTGCTGACATCTTGATTGTTGATTCATTTGTGTAGGAGTAGAACAGGCCCACCAGGAGCAACCAGAGGCCGCCCCGGAGGTGCTGTCGGCTTCGACTATGCCGCCAAGTGGCGATTCCCCGACAAGGGAGCGCTCCCCGGCAAGGGAGGGGTCCCCAGCAAGGGGCGGAACCAGTGAGCCCCCAGTGGTGGAGCCCATGGTCATGGAGCCCAGAACAGGTAACCCTCCTTGTCGGAAATCTTCCCTTGGGTTCTTCTTCTGATCTTCTTTCTTCTTTTTTGGATATTTGCTTGACCTCTCCTTCCTCTTCCTGTCCTCAGATCCCCCTCTCACAGACCCGATGGAAACTGAGGCCACCGGCAAGGAAGGCGCACGCGGCAATACTGAAGACGCCGCCGCTGATGAGGAAGAGGCCGGCATTGATGAACCCGCCGACGAAGAAGCCGCCAAGGCTGCTGGCGCAGGAGCTGGCGAGGGGTCCGGCGATCGTACTGACGACCCTGAGGGCGCAGGAGCGCAAGGCACTGCACCGACCGCCGACCCCTCCTCCACTGATGCAGCGCCGGGCTCCGAGGAGCCCCAGCCAGGCACATACTTGAAGGCCGGCGAGGGAGTATACATCAAGCTTCCCTGGGCGTCGAGCTCCAGGGCACCGGTCGAAGGAGAGGAGTTTGACGGGGAAGTACTCGCCTCTACTGGGCTGGCAGTGGTTGACGCGCCCAGCAGCAGTGGCGAGTCCGAGGAGGAGCAGCTGCTCCAGAAGTTGGTGTCGCTCTACCGCGCCCGGCAAGCGAAGCTTGAGTCCCGAGAAGCGCTTGTCGCGCGGGCGGGAGTTGACATAGAGAAGCATGCGGAGGAGCTCAAGAGCCGCAACCAGGAGGCCCTCCGATCCATTGCGGAGGAGAGGGCGCAGCTTGAGGAGGCGAAGAAGGCGTTCATCCTGGAAAAGGCTGAAGCCGAGGAGCAGCAGAGGCTCGCCGCCGAGGAGATGTCCAGGCGGGAAGGTGAGCCATGGCGATCTGCAAGCTCAACTTGCCGACAAGATCAAGGAACTGAACGCCGCCAAGGACTCAAGCGCTGATCTGGAGCTGAAGCTGGCCACCTTGACGGAGACACTGGACGCCGCCAAGAGGCGAGAGGATGATTTGAAGAAGGAGCTCAAGGGCAATGAGGAGCTGTTGACAAGGGCCGCCGAGACTCAGAACACCTTCAGGGCTACGGTGGAGCTCTGGACAGAGGGCCTCATCAACATTGCTGCATCCATCGACGAAGAGCTGGCGGAGCTGGACTTGGCGGGCTTTGGGTACTCCTCCGACGAGAACCTCCAGCCTAGTGCCAAGCTTACTCTTTTCTTCAAGGGAGTGGCGACGGCTCTCCAGCAGCTCCGGGAAAGGATCCCGAAGAAGCTGGCCGACGAGTCGCGTGCAATCTGCGCTAAAGTCTTGGAGAAGGTGTTGGTGAAGATACTCTTCCGCAACCCGAACCTCGACCTCTCCCGCGTCCTCAAGAAGCTGCCGGCAGGTGCCGATCTTGAAGAGCTCAAAGCCATTGTCGCACCCATTGTGGACAAGGTCAATGAAGTCAAGAGGGTCGACGGCGAGCGCGTGGATTAGGCCACCCTTCTTCTCCTTTTTCTTGCCGCTGCTAGATATGTCATAGGAACAACTTATTAGAGCGCGGCAAGTTATTTATTGTAATATAACTTTATCCTGGGTACTGCTTGCTATGCTATCTCCTTTACTTGATTCCATCCCTTGTATGTTTTTACCCTTACGCTTTTAGGGAACTTGTCGGTGCAAACACACTTGCCGCGAGCAGCCTGCTGGCGGTGTTGCCTCCGGCAAGAAACCTTGTCGGGCTAGTCGCAGCGCGCTTTCATTGTTGAGCGGACTCGAAACAAAGTAAGGGCGCAACTTAGCCACGAGACGGTTCCTCCACACACAGGTTTTCCATACAAGGCACGGTCGTTCAAGGAATATAACTTAAAAATTTAAAAATAACTGTGCTCAAGCTTTGGCAACTTAGCTTTTCTGTCGTTTGTGTCCCGGCAAGGCTTGTGTCTCTTTGAA
>NC_041381.1:82889838-82907801 GCF_002162155.2 Triticum dicoccoides
AGGAATCTTCTTTTTGAGCAAAAGAAAGAAGAGAAAATAAAGTTATGGAGCCTTGAGTTTCGTTTATTGCTTACCGGGGGCATGTTCTGCACAAAGTGTCAGTGTATACATGCTAAAAAGAAAAAGGCATGAAATTTGACAACATGTACTGAACATGAAATCTTTATTTATGCACGAGATCTGCGCCCGGCTTTGTACAAAGGGTTACATGCAACAGCGGCAAAGCTTGTACAAAAGGTGGTTGCCGGAACGGGTCCCGGCAACCGCGCCTTATGGGTAAAACTTGCGAAGATGCTCTATGTTCCAGGAGTTGCTCACCGGAATGCCATCTTCGGTCTCAAGGCGGACAGCGCCAGGCCTAGTGACTCGCTTTACCCGATAAGGGCCTTCCCACTTCGGCGTCAACTTGTTGGAATTCTTGGCGGATTAAACACGCCGAAGAACAAGGTCGCCTTCCTCGAAGCTTCTGGCATTAACCTTGTGGCTATGGTATCGGTGCAAAGCTTGCTGGTAACGAGCAGCTCGTATAGCAGCCTGAAGACGATCTTCCTCGAGGAGCAGCGCGTCATCTTGCCGCAGCTGCTCTTGCTCAAGCTCATCATAAGCGAGCACTCGAGGCGATCCGTATACGAGTTCCATGGGGAGAACTGCCTCTGCTCCGTAGACAAGAGCAAAAGGTGTCTGGCCAGTGGCTCGATTTGGCGTCGTCCTGATCGACCAAAGAACCACCGGCAGCTCCTCGATCCAATTTCTTCCGCACCTGTGCAGCCTGTCGGAAGTTCTGGTCTTGAGCCCGCGTAGCACTTCAGCGTTCGCCCTCTCCGCTTGACCGTTGCTTCTCGGGTGAGCAACAGAAGCGAAGCAGATCTTGGCGCCAAGATCTTGGACGTACTGCATGAAGGTGCGGCTCGTGAATTGTGTGCCGTTGTCGGTGATGATCCTGTTAGGGACTCCGAAACGGCAAACAATTGACCTGAAGAACTTGACTGCTGACTGTGCTGTCACCTTCCTCACTGCCTCCACTTCCGGCCACTTCGTGAACTTGTCGATTGCCACGTACAAGTACTCGAAGCCCCCGACAGCTCGGGGAAAGGGGCCGAGGATATCGAGCCCCCAGACCGAAAATGGCCAGGATAAAGGGATTGTTTGGAGAGCTTGAGCTGGTTGATGAATCTGTTTGGAGTGGAACTGGCACGCTTCACACTTGGTTACTTGTGCAGTTGCATCCTGGAGGGCTGTCGGCTAGAAGAAACCTTGCCGGAAGGCCTTGCCGGCAAGTGCTCTTGCGCCAATGTGGTGACCACATATGCCTCCATGTATCTCCGCCAACAGCTCCTGTCCTTCTTCCCGGGAAATGCACTTCAATTTAACTCCGTTGAATCTTTTTCTGTACAGTATGTCATCGACAAACTGATACATACTTGATTGCCGGGCTACTTTTTCTGCTTCTTCTTGCTCCTCAAGAAGTTCTCCTGTTTGAAGGAAATGGACTATCTGTTGTGCCCATGTCGGAGCTTGTGGCTCGACAACAAGGACTAAAGGCGCAAATGCTGCTGCGGGAACATCCGCTTCTACGGCAAGAATCTGGGATCCTGCCGAAGCGTGATGCTCCCCGTCAAGCGTGTCGGGACACAGCCTGTCGGGAGCGTCTGCTTCAACGGAACAAACCCTAGGGCTTGTCGGAGCAGACTGCTCCTCAGCGCTTTCTGTGTTGATCCTGGGGACCTTCTTGACAGCGGCTTCGGGGAGCTCTGCCGGAAAGTAGTCGCCAGTAACCAACTTTCTCTTTTTGCTCTGCCCAGTTGATGGTGTCACAGATGGTTGAGTCAGCTTGAGCACAAAAATCCCTGGTTCCACAGGCAACTTGAGTGCGGCGCACTTTGACAGGCCGTCTGCAATGTCGTTCTGAGCTCTTGGAACATGTTCCATCTGTAGGCCGTCAAAATGCTTTTTCTAGCTTCCTCACTTCATCAATGTAGGCTTCCATCAAGGGACTCTGATAATCTTTGTTAACTTGGCGGACGACAAGCTGTGAGTCACCCCTGACAATAAGCTTCTTGATCCCAAGTTCTGCTGCTATTCTGAGTCCGGCAAGCAAGCCTTCATACTCTGCAGTATTGTTTGTTGCTTGCTCCTTGGGAAAGTGCATTTGGATCACGTACTTGAGGTGCACTTCGGTGGGTGCGACAAGTAGCACGCTGGCACCGGCGCCTTGCAGCGAGAAGGCACCATCGAAGTACATGATCCATTCCTTGTTTGCTTCCTTGGCGGGGATCCTCGTCTCTGGAGTTTCTTCATCAGCTGTTGGCGTCCACTCTGCTATGAATTCTGCCAATGCTCGGCTCTGAATAGTTGAATTACTTTCAAACTTGAGGCCAAAGCTTGACAGTTCCAGTGCCCACTCGACAATCCTGCCTGTTGCTTCTGGATTTTGCAATATCCTCTTCAACGGAAAGCGAGTGACAACTGTGATCTCGTGTGCTTGAAAATAATGGCGCAGCTTCCTCGAGGCCATAAGAAGGCCAAAAAGCAACTTCTGCACACCAGAGTACCTTGATCTAGCCCCCTGCAGAAGGGAACTGACAAAGTAAACTGGGCGCTGCACCATCTTCTTCTGTTTCTCTTCCGGCAACTGCACAGATCCATCCTTGCCGGGACCAGAGCTTGTCGGGGAAGCCCCCTGCTTGTCACTGGATTCGCTTGCGACGGTTGCTGGCTCATCATCCGCCTCCCTCTCTGCTACTAACGCAGCACTAACCACTTGATTGGTTGCCGCTAGATATAGCAGCAACTTCTCTTGTGGTTTAGGTGCGACAAGTATAGGAGCGGAGGATAGGTATCTCTTCAAGTCCTGTAGCGAGCCTCCGCTTCTAGAGTCCATTTCATTGGACCTGCCTTTTTCAAAATTTTGAAAAATGGCAGGGCGCGCTCAGCAGACTTAGAAATGATCCTACTGAGAGCAGCAACACAGCCGGCAAGCCTTCGCACATCCTTGACGCGCTTTGGGGCTTCAATCTGCTCGATGGCCTTGATCTTGTCGGGGTTGGCTTCAATCCCCCTCTAGGACACAAAGAACCCGAGAAGCCTGCCGGAAGGAACTCCAAACACGCACTTCTCGGGGTTCAACTTGAGATTGACCTTGCACAGATTTGCAAAAGTCTCTTCCCGATCTTGAACCAAAGTTTCTCTGTCCTTGCTTTTGACCACTATATCATCCATGTATGCTTCTACATTCCTGTGCAGCTGTGGCTCAAAAGCATGACTAACTACTCTTGCAAACGTTGAACCAGCATTCTTTAATCCGAAAGGCATTCGTACAAAGCAGTACGTGCCACATGGAGTAATGAATGCGGTTTTCTCTTCATCCTCTTCTGCCATGAAGATCTGGTGGTATCCTGAGTATGCATCAAGAAATGAAAGCAGATCACATCCTATTGTGGAGTCGACAATCTGGTCAATGCGCGGCAAGGGAAATGGATCTTTGGGACAAGCTTTATTAACATCCGTGAAGTCAATACAAAGCCTCCACTTCCCGTTCGCCTTGCGCACGACTACTGGATTGGCTAACCACGTTGGATGGAGTACTCCTCGGACGAGGCCTGCTGCTTCCAACTTCTTGATCTCTTCTGCAATGAACTCTTGGCGTTCCACCGCATGCTTCCTGACTCTCTGCTTGACGGGCCGCGCGTGAGGACAGACGGCAAGGTGGTGCTCAATTACTTTCCTGGGAACACCGGGGATGTCAGATGGTTGCCATGCAAACACATCGACATTCGCCCGCAGGAAAGCAACGAGCGCGCTTTCCTATTTAGGGTCAAGCGTGGCACTGATGGTGAAGGTACCACCAGTGCCGTCCTCCTTGGCGGCCACTTTATTGGTCTCTGGTGCAGCTGTCTTCGCCTTCTTGCACTTGCCGGTGGAGCTCGATGGTGCGTCCTCGATGGTAGCGCAGCACTACGAAGAGGTGCGCTTGCCAGAGTGGGCATCAGAGCTACTCTTGCCAGACTTGGTCTTCTTCTTCTTCCCCACGGGAGCTTCAGCGGCAAGTGGTTTGTGCTCTGCTGCGGCTGCTGCTTCCCGGTAAATCTTGTCGGTACAGATAAGTGCATCCTTCTTGTCACCTTGGACAGAAATGACACTTATCGGACCAGGCATCTTGAGCACATTGTAGGCGTAGTGAGAGGCTGCCATGAGCTTGGCAAGCGCTGGACAGCCAAGTATCCCATTGTAAGGCAATGGGAAATCAGCAACGTCAAATGTGACTCTCTCTGTCCTGAAATTCAGCTCACTGCCAAACGTCACTGGCAGTGTAATCTTCCCCTTGGGCTTGCTCCTTCCCGGATTGATTCCTTGAAAGGTACCAGTTTCTTCGAGCTCGCTGTCAGGGATCTGGAGCTTGTTTAGTACCGCGGAAGAGATCAGATTTAGGACGGCCCCGCCGTCAACCAACATCTTCGTGACCTTGAGGTTGCGGATGGTTGGCGAAACCAACATCGGCAAGCACCCGACCGCAGTGATGCGATCAGGGTGATTCTCAACATCAAAGACGATGGGCGTGCTGGACCACTTCAGGGGCTTGCGCGATTCGACTGATGGTTCTGCTGCATTTACCTCCCGCACCCACTGCTTGAGTTGGCGGTGCGAGGAGTGCAGAGAAGCACCGCCGTCAATGCACAAAACCTCCGTCGCCTTCTGAAACTCTTGCTCGTCGGTCTCATCCTCGTCCATCTCATCATCCTCATCTTCGTCTTCGTCCTTGTCGTGGCCACGGGGAGGTCTGTCTCCTTGCCGCTGCTTGGCCTTGCCGCGGCGCCCTCCCCGGGCAGGACGCTTCTTGCCGGATCCTCCGCCACCTTCCTGGGCCTTCTCCTTGTCGCGCTGCTCATATTCAGCTTTCTGTAGCTCTGCCATCTGCTCAACCTTCTTGCATGCTTGGAGGTCATGGCCCTTGGTGCGATGGATCTTGCAGTACTGCTTGCCGGAGCCGTCCTGCTTGTCGGGGGCCACCACAGCCTCGCCGGAGTCGCCAGCCTTGGCCTTGTCGGCGCTGCCTCCGTTGCCGGACTGCTCAACAACTAGCACATCCTTAGCCTTTCTCTTTCTGTTATTCCGCCTCTGGTTCTTCTTTGCCGGAGGGGCGTCCTCACTGTCTGATCCTTCTGCTCCTACATTCTCTCCGGGGAGTTTCCTCCCCTCTTCAGCACGGGCGCACTTGTCGGCCAGAGCATAGAGCTCACTGACATCTCTGATCTTGCACATCGCCATCTCCTCCCTCATCCTGCGGTTACGCACGTTCTGATGGAACGCGCTGATGACCGCGGCAGGGTGGACGTCTGGGATGTTGCGCTGCACCTGGCTGAATCTCTGTATGTACTTGCGCATGGGTTCTCCTTTCTTCTGGGCAAGCAAATGAAGATCGCTTTCCTGGCCATGAGGCTTGTGGCCGCCTGTGGAAGCGCCGACAAACTGATGGCACAGGTCCGCCCACGAAGAAATGGAGTTATCCGGCAAGTGCATGAGCCAAGATCTGACGTTGGGCTTGAGCACCAACGGGAAGTAGTTGGCGAGGATCTTCTCGTCGCGCCCCCCAGCAGCCTGCACCGCTATGGTGTAGACGCTGAGGAACTCCGACGGATGTATCCTGCCATCATACTTCTCGGGTACGTCTGGCTTGAAGTTCTTGGTACTGGGCCAATGGATTTGCTGCAGCTCACGAGTGAACGCAGGGCAACCTACCGCGTACGGCAAGTCGCCTGGTTCCCCTGGCGCATGCGTATCAACAGTGGGCCCAGCGCACTGGTCAGACTGACTTCCCGCTTCTCTCCGACGCTCGATGCGAGTGCGAGCGTCTTCATGTCGTCGTTCTTGAAGAACTTGGCGTTGATCGCAGCGAGCTCGCGGGTCCGACGATGCAGTGGAGCCGGTGTCGAGGTTGGCCCGGCGAGTCGATGATCTTGGCCTTCGGGGCGGGGAGTGCACGGTGGTGGCACCCCCGCCGGTCTTATCGCCACCGGCCTCCGCCTGAGCGTCTTGCCGCGGCTTCGATGTGCTCGGTCACCGGGGCTTGTCGGCGTTGGCGAAGCCGATGAGGCTCTGAATGGTGATCCTCCAGTCGTCAATCTTGTCTAGCGCCGGGGGTAATCTAGAAGCAGCTGGGCCCGGGCCAGCGCTTCCTCTGGAGTCTTGGGCGGTGGTGGTGAACGACGGGAGGAGCGAGATATGCTCAGACTTCTAACGGTGTTAGAAGGAGCAACATCTCGTCCAGGCGATCGTACCGCGCTCGTGCCAACATGCTGACGCGTTTGTTGGCCTTGAACGTCCCGCGACCCACCAGCTCGGCCTTGCTCCAATGCGAGTACGGTGCTGGGAGCACCATCGCGTTGTCGATCCTGCACCCCCTGGGAGGGGTGCGGCGTATGTACAGACGCAGAAGCTTGCGGGGCCTTGTCCTTGGACCTGGTGACGACGTGAGTCCCACCGTCGGCGCCCGCTCCTCCGCCGATGTCTTCCCCACCGCCCGTTTGCTCCGGCGGCGGTAGAATCGACGTAGACGGAGCGGCCACCTCCGAAGCCTTCTTCTTCGGTGGCATGTCGATGAAGATGTTGATGTAGTGCGCGCGGAGATCGGATCAGGTTCGCACAACCTCGACGCCCCCTACCTGGCGCACCAAAGATGTCGCGGGGAAACGAGCACCTATGGGGCAGGGAGCCCCTTTTCGGTCCGGCAGGGAGCAGAGGGCGCACGAAGAGCAGATCGAGGTCGAGCGCGCGAGTGATTTTACCCAGCTTCGGAGCTCTCCGGAGAGATAAAACTCCTACTGCTGCTTTGTGTTTCTATTCTGTTCTTGCTCGAAAGCGTGGGTATGCTGTGGTCTCGAATGAGTCGAACCCCTTCTACGTGCGCACGGGCCTCCTTTTTATAGGCTAAAGGGGTCACCGACAGGTGGCAACGCAGAGAGAGGGGTAGAAAGGTAAAAACGCGGGTTGGTACAACCGCTATCAATAGTGCCCCCTACCTAACTCTGACGGCAGGGGACAAGGGCATTTAATGCCCGTCCGGTCGCCCAAACAGTGCAGGAAGCGACCGTTGGGGGCGCCACCGATCGCCACGATGGCCTCCTCATCATCTCCTCTTGCTACCTCGCACCGCTGGGCTGCACAGCTACCTGCGGTGACACGTCGTCGGATGCGCTGGAGCGTGGGCGCAGAGTGGTGGCTTCGCCGTGGCAAGCACCTTGCCGCGGTCGTTATCTTGTCGCATCTGCAAGCTTGCCGCTCGTCGGGTCTTGCCGGGACGCGCGGAGCGTCGCGGCAAGTTTTCTGAAGTGCCTTGGTTGGCCTTCCCGGCAAGCTCCTCTTGCCGGGGTCTTGTCCTTCCCGGCAAGCTTCTCTTGCCGGGGCCTTGTCTTCTCGGTTAACACTTTGTTCTTGAATGGCAGTAATATGAATAGCGAAGGGTCTTGGCGGACGCCCGGCAAGCCTTGCCACGGGACGCTGCGACTGCCCTTGCACAAGTTCGGGGTACTAAGGTACCCCTACTTTAGTACACCGACACATACAGACGGATCTGATGGTAACCGGAATAGGCGTCTAAAAAAGACAGGCGCTCACATCCCGCAGTTGAGTCGACTATTTGGTCGATGTGGGGGAGAGGAAAAATGATCTTTCGGACAGGCCCGATTGATATGTTTGAAGTCAATGCACATACGAAGTGACTTGTCCTTCTTGGGGACCATGCTAACATTGGCGAGCCACTCGGAGTGGTAAATCTCTAGGATAAACTCCGCTGCTAAGAGCCGAGCCACCTCCTCGTCAATGGCCTTTCTCTTCTGGACGGCGGACCGTCGAAGATGTTCCTTGACAGGTTTTACTTTTGAGTCGACTCGCAGGCGATGCTCAGCCAGCCCCCTGGGAACACCCGGCATGTCAGCAGGCTTCCATGCGAAGATGTCCCAGTTCTCACGGAGGAACTGGATGAGCGCTTCTTCCTATTTGGAGTCGAGTGTTATAGAGATATGAGTCGGAGCAGCACTGGGGTCGGTCGGGTGAATGTGAACGGGCTTCGTCTCACCGGAAAACTGAAACGCTGACTCTGTAGCGGGCTTCTTGGCTCGCAACAAATCACTCGGATCTGCAGTTTTTCGGTATTCCTGCAGCTCTACCACTGCCATCTGAGCATCGGCGATCTTTGAGCCCTTCTGAAAGCACTCTTCCGCCTTCTTTCGATTGCCAGTAATGGTGATCACACCTTTGGGACCAGGCATCTTCATTTTGAGGTACACATAACATGGTCGAGCCATGAAATGTGCATAAGCTGGCCTGCCCAAAATAGCATGATAAGCACTCTGGAAATCCACCACTTCAAATATCAACTTTTCTTTGCGGTAATTATTGGAATCACATAAAACCACATCAAGAGCAATTTGGCCGAGTGACTCAGCCTTCTTCCCAGGAATGACTCCATGGAGACTCATGTTACTGGTACTGAGTCTGGACATCGGAATGCCCATCCCTTTCAATGTTTCTGAATACAATATATTCAGGCCACTGCCACCATCCATCAAGACTTTAGTCAGCCGAGTGCCTTCGACGACCGGGTCGACCACCAAAGCTTGCCTCCCAGGGGTGGCTATGTGTGTCGGATGATCGGACTGGTTGAATGTGATCGCAGTCTGAGACCACTTCAGATAACTGGGTGTCACCGGAGCAACCATATTCACCTCTCGGTTGATAACTTTCAATCGACTTTTGCTTTCAACATCAGCAAAAATCATCAGGGTGGAATTGACTTGAGGATATCCATCATCACTATCTTCTTTGTCCTCAACTTTGTCTGACTCCTTTTCCTTATCTTTGGGTTTTTTCCCCTGGAATTGCTGGATCAAGAGCCGACACTGTCGAGTGGTATGTTTTGGGTAAATGATTTTACCCTCCTCGTCTTTCCTTGTGTGGATGTGGCACGGCAAATCCATCACATCATTTCCTTCCTTGTCCTTCACCTTCTTAGGGTTCCAAGACCCTTTGGGCTTCCCTTTCGACTTTCCTTGAGTAACGGCCAAGGCTTCTCCAGGAGCAGTTGGCTCGGCTTTCCGCTTCTGCTTCC
Organism: Triticum dicoccoides; assembly: GCF_002162155.2. Lineage (NCBI taxonomy): Eukaryota > Viridiplantae > Streptophyta > Magnoliopsida > Poales > Poaceae > Triticum > Triticum dicoccoides. The sequence continues at coordinate 82,898,942 of NC_041381.1, forward strand.
GACTGGAGTTCCCTCCCCGGTTTCATGAGCGGTTGGCTTGTATTTGCCACTCTGGAGCCGATCCTCTTCTTCACCATTGGCATACTTGGTGGCAATCTCCATCATTCGACTCAGGGTCATGTCTCCGGTCCGACCGAATTTCAAACTTAGCTCTCTGTTCTTAACGCCTTCCTTGAAGGCACAGACTGCCTGGTGATCAGATACATTCTCCACCGTGTGATGCAATGTGATCCACCTCTGGATGTAATCCCTCAGAGTCTCATTCGACTTTTGCACACAAACCTGCAGCTCTGTCAACCCTGCTGGTCACTTGCAAGTTCCTTCAAATGTTCTGACAAACACTCGGGCAAGATCTTCCTAAGTGTAAATGCTGCTAGGTGCCAGTTGATTCAGTCATGCTTTGGTCGAGCCCTCCAACATAAGAGGTAGGTGTTTCATGGCCACCTCATCGTTGCCGCCGCCAATCTGAACAGCCACTCGGTAGTCCTCAAGCCAAGTATCGGGCTTGGACTCACCAGTGAACTTACTGACTCTAGTCGCCAACCTGAAGGTGGGAGGAATCACCGCGGCTCTGATGGCTCTGCTAAAACACTCTGGTCCTGAGACGTGAACTCTGCTGCTGCTGGGCACATCTCTGTCATGGCTTTCTCGGTGAGCTCTGTTCCGGTCGACCAAACCTTGAACGATAATGGATCTCGCATCAAAGCCTGGTTCTCTGGGGTCGACTGGAACCCTTCGCTCAACACTGTGCTGGCGTCTGTCATCTTGCTGTCGAGGAGCGTACGACCCACCCCTTGGGGAAGGAGTGGGCACTCGATGTCAATCATCGCGATCGAATCGGTCATCATACTGATCACGCCGGCCTCCACGTCCCTCACGCCTCGGGGGCGATCTTGGGCTATGGGCCGACTGGACTATAGTCGCAGCGACGGATCTCTTGTGAATCCTATTTCGCGACTGCGATACAGCTGGATTTTGATCTCCTGCTGCCCAGAGTAAATCTCTGATCTGTAGCAAGCCTCTGCCAGCCTCTGACTGGGAGGGCTGGATCGACTCTGCTATACGGGCTGCAGCTGCTAGATTCTGAATTGGAGTTCGATATACATGAGTCGGTGGTGGAAAGAGTTGACGTCGACTGGAGTCTGGAACTCGTTTCCACGCACGCTCGTCGAGTACTCGCTGGAGGTTCTCCAGTCGAGTGCGCTCAGCCAAGTTGGCCAAACGTGCATCCTCTAAGGCACGAGCCTCGGGGGTTTCTCCAACGATAGGAGTATGCAGCGCATCCATGTTCCGGCGGAGAAGATCTTGACTTTTGTAGCGACGTGAGGGGCTCGGGCTGATATTCTTCGTGGGCATGCGCCGGATCGCTTCCGCCATCGACTCCGTCGGTGCGGGGAAAACTGGTAGGACTGCGTGGTCCATTGACCATCAGAACCTCCGCCGCCGGATCACTGCTGTCGCACTCGGATGCAGTCTCTACGGAGCCAGTCGACAGGTCGAACAGGCCGTAGAGAGATTCGTCGGGCTCGATCGCCGCGACTTGGGGAGTGGCCGACTGACAAGCCACCGCATGCCTCACCCACCGCTGAAGCCTCGACCGACCGGAGCGCTTGCGCCGGCAGGAGACAGGGAGGGAGGATGACACAGGGGTCGACCAATACTGGGTCAATGGTTGCCGCAGGAGGATGCCTCGGATGCACGCACGGAAGTGCATCGCCCCGCGGACGGGGAGTGCGTCGATGTCGAGTGGAGCCTCCTGAAGCCAAGTGGAGTCGTCGGCGATGAACGTGAGCGTGCCGATACGGATCTCGCGGCCCTCAACCAAAACACCGCCTGTAACCATCATGAAGGAGATCGGAACAATCGCAACTTATCCAATAGGTCGCTAAGACACCGGCCCCATGGTGGGCACCAACTGTCGTGGTTCTAAGTCTGACAGTAGAATAGGGGGGGTATGAATGGAGAGGCAAGATCCTAGCTATGGAGTAGTTGTATACGCAAGATGTTTACGAGTTCAGGCCCTTCTCGGAGGAAGTAACAGCCCTACGTCTCGGAGCCCTGAGGCGGTCGACTGTATTATGTGCGTATGAGTTACAGGGGTGCGAACCCTTTACACTGAGGAGGGGGTGGCTTATATAGAGTCCGCTAGACCCCTCCGGCCCTTAGTTATGCAGGGTTTAAGGTACATTAAGATCTGGCGTTACTGGTAACGCCATACATAAAGTGCTATGATGACCATAAAGACTATTAATGACAGACCATTTGTGTGCAGAGTGACTCTAGATCTCCTGGTGGTCGAGTGGGTGGCTTCATGGTCGAGTGTCTTCGAGTCTGTCGAGTGAAATCCTTCCAGGTCGACTGAAAGGTAGTTTCTTCTAGAGATGTCCTTGGGGAGGGTATCTTGGACAGGTCCATGACCCTACCCTAGGTGCATGGCTTCATCACCTGCCTCGTGGATGACTTGGAGACCCCCTTGATGTGAGACCGACGCAAAAAGTTCCCATAAATACAGAAACCCCCAAAAAGAAACCTAGATCGGGAGTCTGCCGCCGCAAGCCTCTGTAGCCACCAAAAACCTCTTGGGACCCTGTTCCGGCACCCTGCCGGAGGGGGGATCCATCACCGGTGGCCATCTTCATCATCCCGGTGCTCTCCATGACGAGGAGGGAGTAGTTCACCCTCGGGGCTAAGGGTATGTAATAGTACCTATGTGTTTGATCTCTCTCTCTCTCTCATGTTCTTGATATGGCACGATCTTGATGTATCGCGAGCTTTGCTATTATATTTGGATCTTATGATGTTTCTCCCCCTATACTCTCTTGTAATGGATTGAGTTTTCCCTTTGAAGTTATCTTATCGGATTGAGTCTTTAAGGATTTTAGAACACTTGATGTAATTCTTGCATTTACTTATCTGTGGTGACAATGGGATATTCACGTGATCCACTTGATGTATGTTTTGGTGATCAACTTGCGGCTTCAGTGACCTTGTGAACTTATGCATAGGGGTTGGCACACGTTTTCGTCTTGACTCTTCGGTAGAAACTTTGGGGCACTCTTTGAAGTTATTTGTGTTGTTCGAATAGATGAATCTGAGATTGTGTGATGCATATCGTATAATCAAACCCATGGATACTGGAGGTGACATTGGAGTATCTACGTGACATTAGGGTTTTGGTTGATTTGTGTCTTAAGGTTTTACTTTACTACGAACTCTAGGGCTGTTTAGGAATAGCCCAATGGATTGATCGGAAAGAATAACTTTGAGGTGGTTTCGTACCCTGCAATAATATCTTTGTTCGTTCTCCGCTATTAGTGACTTTGGAGTCACTCTTTGTTGCATGACGAGGGACTGTTATATGATCAAATTATGTTATTATTGTTGAGAGAACTTGCACTAGTGAAAGTATGAACCCTAGGCCTTGTTTTAAAGCATTGCAATACCGTTTTTGCTCACTTTTATCATTAGTTACGTTGCTGTTTTTACAATTTCAGATTACAAAAACCCATATCTACCATCCATATTGCACTTGTATCACCATGTCTTTGCCGAACTAGTGCACCTATACAATTTAGCATTGTATTGGGTGTGTTGGGGACACAAGGGACTCATTGTTATTTGGTTGTAGGGTTGTTTCAGAGAGACCATCTTCATCCTATGCCTCCCACGGATTGATAAACCTTAGGTCATCCACTTGAGGGAAATTTGCTACTGTCATGTAAACCTCTGCACTTGGAGGCCCAATAACATCTACAAGAAGAAGGTTGCATAGTAGACATCAAGCTCTTTTCTCGCGCCGTTGCCAGGGAGGTTAGTGCTTGAAGGTATATCTTTAGATCTTGCAATTGAATCTTTTAGTTTCTTGTTTTAGCACTAGTTTAGTTTATAAAAAGAAAACTACAAAAAAATGAAATTGAGGGTGCCTCATATGCTTCATCTTTTTAATGTCTTTCGTGAAAATGATGAAAGGAAAATTGTGCCCAAGTGCTAGAAGAAGAATGCATTAAAATGTTCGGCACTAAATATTTGAATGATGAGCATGATTGCAATGTTGTTAGTATGAACTCTTTGAATATCCATAGTACTAATGATGATTGCACTAGTCATGATGAAAATGTCTCTTATAAGCATGTCAACTTTTGTGGAGTGCATAGAGTTTGCAAGTACACACCAAATAGGGAAGATAGATTTTTCAAGAGGCATAAGTATTTAGAAACTAAATGGTTGCAAGAGAGGCTAGATGTTTGTGGTAAAAATTTAAAATTTCTTTGCCATCCTTGTGAACTTTGCAATGAACGTGATCATTTAAATCCCGATTGCAAATTGTTTCATGATCGAATCATGTCCAAAAATTGTGATGACTTGATTTTCCTTGGGCATCATAATGAACTTAGCTTGCTTGTGGGTTATGAAGAAATGAAACGTATAACTAAGGATCTTCCAGAATTTGTCCTTGAGAAAGTTCTTGATTCTGATCTAGAGGAAATTTATATGTATTGTGCGGTGAATTGCATTGAAAATCCTTATATTGCCAATTAAATAAAGACAAGAAAACAAATAGAAGATGAAGATAATACTAATGAAAGGGAAGAGATTTCCCAATATCCTCCTGTTCTTTCTTATGATGAATCAGGTAATGAGGAGGAGCTTTCTATTCAACCAATCTCATTAATAAGGAGCTCCAGAAAGAGGATTAAACCCACACATGATGTGAAGAAGAAAAAGAAAAGACGGAGAAGCAAAGGTAAAAAGGTATCTCTCCCAAATGATGTTGCTCCTATTACTCATTGTGATCGTGATAATTGCTATACTATTGGTGCTATCCATACTATTAATGATGAGAGTGATTATGCTTATGATATGCAAAGGCCCAAGCTTGGGGATGCAATGTTTGATGAGAATGACATGTTTGATAATTTATTTGCTGCAATTAATGTTTGTCCCAAGCTTGGGGATGCTATGTTTAATGAAGATGATATTTTTAGTCTCCCAAGTTTTGATATGCAAATTTATTATGATGATAGAATGCCTCCTATTTATGATGATTAGATTGTTGAAAGTGGGTTTGGAAGAGTCTCAACTTTAGGAAGTAATGATCTCACTATTTTGGAGGGTGTTGAATCTTATTGTGATAATTATGAAAGTGGATTTGGAGACGTCATGACTTTATTTAGTAATGATTCCACTATCTTGGAAGAGGTTTCAATTGATTTTGATGAGAACAAAGTTGCTACTTATGATGATTATTGTGATGATACTTATGCTATAGAAGGAAGTGATGGTTATATTTATAAAAAAATTCATGATTATGATAACCCTTTTTCTAAACATTACTACTTTAATGTGGAAACAGTTTATGGTATTCGAGTTTCTTATGATACTCCCACTATTATGAATGAGAAGAATTTCGCTTATGTGGAGAGTAATAAAACTTATATGCTTGGGGATCATGAAAAGAATGATTTATGTGATGGTTATATTATTTAATTCATTCATGATGCTACTGAGAATTATTATGAGGGAGGAATATATGCTTGTAGGAATTGCAATAATATCAAGTTTCCTCTCTATGTGTTGAAAATCATGAAGTTATGCTGGTTTTACCTTCCTATGCTAGTTGATTATTGTTCCCATAAGTTGTTTGCTCACAAAATCTCTATGCATAGGAAGTGGGTTAGATTTAAATGTGTTAGTAATATTCTTCATGACGCTCTCTTTATGTTTCAATCCTTATCTTTTATGTGAGCATCATTGTCATCATCACGCATAGCTAAAAATGCATTAAAGAAAAGCGCTTGTTGGGAGACAGCCCAACATTTAACCCTACTGTTTTTTGTGTCCACATGATTAAGATACTGTAGTTATAGCTTTTGTTTCAATAAAGTGCCAAATAGAACCTTTGAGAAGACTTGGGTGAAAGTTAATGCGGTCTTGCTGTAAAAAACAGAAACTTTGCGCTCACGAGATTAGCTGTCATTTTTTAAAGGAGAGTGATTTTAAGTTGATTCTTTTTGCAGAAGATTAATAGACAAATTACTCACGTCCAAAATTTTATTTAAGAATTTTTGGTGTTACATAAATATTCGAGAGTTACAGATTACTACAGACTGTTCAGTTTTTGATAGATTCTGTTTTTATGTGTTGGTTGCTTATTTTGATGAATCCATGAGTAGTATTAGATGGTATGAACCATGGAGAAGTTGGAATACATTAGATATAACACCAATATGGATTTAGAATGAGTTCACAACAGTACATAAGTGGTGATTTATTTTCTTATACTAACGGAGCTTACGAGTTTTCTGTTGAGTTTTGTGTTGTGAAGTTTTCAAGTTTTGGGTAATGATTCGATGGACTATGGGATAAGAAGTGGCAAGAGCCTAAGCTTGGGGATGACCAAGGCACCCCAAGTAAATATTCAAGGACAACCAAGAGCCTAAGCTTGGGGATGCCCCGGATGGCATCCCCTCTTTCGTCTTCGTTCATCGGTAACTTTACTTGGAGCTATATTTTTGTTCACCACATGGTATGTATTTTGCTTGGAGCGTCATTTTGTTTTATTTTGTTTTGTTTGCTGTTTTGTTAGAGAGTCTTCACATAGTTGCATAATTATTTGACTACTCATTGATCTTCACTTATATCTTTTGGAGTAGTTTGTCGTTTGCTCTAGTGCTTCACTTATATCTTTTTAGAGCACGGCGGTGGTTTTATTTTGAAGAAATAGATGAACTCTCAAGCTTCACTTATATTATTTTGAGAGTCTTAATAGCATGGTAATTTGCTTTGGTTATGAATTTAGTCCTAATATGATGGGCATCCAAGAGGGATATAATAAAAACTTTCATATGAAGTGCATTGAATACTATGAGAAGTTTGATTTTTTATGATTGTTTTGAGATATGAAGATGGTGATATTAGAGTCATGCTAGTAGAGTAGTTGTGAATTTGAATGATACTTGTGTTAAAGTTTGTGATTCCCGTAGCATGCACGTATGGTGAACTGTTATGTGATGAAGTTGGAGCATGATTTATTTATTGATTGTCTTCCTTATGAGTGGAGGTCGGGATCACGCGAAGGTTAACTCCTGCCAACCCTTCCCATAGGAGCATGCATGTAGTACTTTGTTTTGATGACTTGTAGATTTTTGCAATGAGTATGTGAGTTCTTTAAGACTAATGTTGATTTCATGGATTATACGCACTGTCACCCTTCCACCATTGCTAGCCTCTCTTGTGTCGTGCAATTTTCGCCGATACCATACACCCACCATATACCTTCGTCAAAACAGCCACCATACCTACCTATTATGGAATTTCCATAGCCATTCCGAGATATATTGCCATGCAACTTTCCACCGTTCTGTTTATTATGACATGCTTCATCATTGTCATATTGCTTTGGATGATCATGTAGTTGACATCGTATTTGAGGTAAAGCCACCTTCCATAGTTCTTTACATGTCACTCATGATTCATTACATATCCCGGTACACCGCTAGAGGCACTCATATAGAGTCATATTTTCTTCTAAGTATCGAGTTGTAATTCTTGAGTTGTAAGTAAATAAAAGTGTGATTATCTTCATTATTAGAGCATTGTCCCAGTGAGGAATGGATGATGGAGACTATGATTCCCCCACAAGTCGGGATGAGACTCCGGACAAAAAATAAAAAAATAAAAAAAAGAGGCCAAAAAAAAGAAGGCCCAAGAAAAATTGAGAGAAAAAGAGAGAATGGGTAATGCTACTATCCTTTTACCACACTTGTGCTTCAAAGTAGCACCATGATCTTCATGATAGAGAGTCTCCTATGTTGTCACTTTCATATACTAGTGGGAATTTTTTTCATTATAGAACTTGGCTTGTATATTCCAATGATGGGATTCCTCAAAATGCCCTAGGTCTTCGGGAGCAAGCAAGTTGCATGCACACCCACTTAGTTTCTTTTTGAGCTTTCATACACTTATAGCTCTAGTACATCTGTTGCATGGAAATCCCTACTCGCTCACATTGATATCTATTGATGGGCATCTTCATAGCCCGTTGATACGCCTAGTTGATGTGAGACTATACCCTTCTTTTTGTCTTCTCCACAACCACCATTCTATTCCACCTATAGTGCTATGTCCATGGCTCACTCTCATGTATTGCGTGAAAGTTGAAATTTTTTGAGAATACTAAAGTATGAAACAATTGCTTGGCTGAAACCAGGGTTGTGCATGATTTAAATATTTAGTGTGATGAAGATAGAGCATAGCCAGACTATATGATTTTGTAGGGATAGCTTTCTTTGGCCATGTTATTTTGAGAAGACATGATTGCTTTGTTAGTATGCTTGAAGTATTATTGTTTTTATGTCAATATTAAACGTTTGTTTTGAATCTTATGGATCTAAATATTCTTGCCATAATAAAGATTACATTGATAAATATGTTAGGTAGCATTCCACATCAAAAATTATGTTTTTATCATTTACCTACTCAAGGACAAGCAGGAATTAAGCTTGGGGATGCTTGATACGTCTCCAACGTATCTATAATTTTTGATGGTTCCATGCAATTATATTATCCATCTTGGATGTTTTATATGCATATATATGCTATTTTATATATTTTTGGGACTAACCTATTAACCTAGAGCCGAGTGCCAGTTTCTGTTTTTTCCTTGTTTTTGAGTTTTACAAAAAAGGAATACCAAACAGAGTCCAATTGACGTGCCAATTTTTGATGATTTTTTATGGACCAAAAGAAGCCCCCGGAGTAAAAGAGTTGGGCCAGAAGAGACCCGAGCCGTCCACGGGGGTGGAGGGCGCGCCCTACCCCCCTAAGCGCGGCCCCCTGCATCGTGGATGACTCGAAGACC
>NC_041381.1:82908283-82917272 GCF_002162155.2 Triticum dicoccoides
CCGATAAATACAGAAACCCCCGAAAAGAGACCTAGATCGTGAGTTTCGCCTCCGCAAGCCTCCGTAGCCACCAAAAACCTCTCGGGACCCTGTTCCCGCACCCTGCCAGATGGGGGATCCATCACCGGTGGCCATCTTCATCATCCCGGTGCTCTCCATGACGAGGATGGAGTAGTTCACCCTCGAGGCTGAGGGTATGTACTAGTAGCTATGTGTTTGATCTCTATCTCTCTCTCTCTCTCTCACACACACACACACACACACACACACACTCTCGTGTTCTTCATATGGCACGATCTTGATGTATCGTGAGCTTTGCTATTATAGTTGGATCTTATGTTGTTTCTCCCCCTGAACTCTCTTGTAATAGATTGAGTTTTCCCTTTGAAATTATCTTATCGGATTGAGTCTTTAAGGATTTGAGAACACTTGATGTATGTCTTGGATGTGCTTATCTGTGGTGACAATGGGATATTCACGTGATCCACTTGATTTATGTTTTGGTGATCAACTTGCCGGTTCAGTGACCTTGTGAACTTATGCATAGAGGTTGGCACACATTTTCATCTTGACTCTTCGGTAGAAACTTTGGGGAACTCTTTGAAGTTCTTAGTGTTGGTTGAACAGATGAATCTGAGATTGTGTGATTCATATCATATAATCAAACCCACGGATACTTGAGGTGACATTGGAGTATCTAGGTGACATTTGGGTTTTGGTTGATTTGTGTCGTAAGGTGTTATTTTACTACGAACTCTAGGGCTGTTTAGGAATAGCCCAATGGATTGATCAGAAAGAATAACTTTGAGGTGGTTTCGTACCCTACAATAATCTCTTTGTTCTTTCTCCGCTATTAGTGACTTTGGAGTGACTCTTTATTGCATGTTGAGGGATTGTTATATGATCTAATTATGTTATTATTGTTGAGAGAATTTGCACTAGTGAAAGTATGAACCCTTGGCCTTGTTTCGAAGCATTGCAATACCGTTTGTGCTCACTTTTATCATTAGTTACCTTGCTGTTTTTATAATTTCAGATTACAAAAACCCATATCTACCATCCATATTGCACTTATATCACCATCTCTTTGCCGAACTGGTGCACCTATACAATTTACCATTGTATTGGGTTTGTTGGGGACACAAGGGACTCTTTGTTATTTGGTTGCAGGGTTATTTGAGAGAGACCATCCTATGCCTCCCGTGGATTGATAAATCTTAGGTCCCACTTGAGGGAAATTTGCTACTGTCCTAAAAACCTCTGCACTTGGAGGCCCAACAACGTCTACAAGAAGAAGGTTGCATAGTAGACATCAATGTGCTTTGTGAAAGTCCTATTAAGCGTCTTGATCTATCTCTATAGATCTTGATGCCCAATACATAAGTAGCTATACCGAGGTCTTTCATTGAAAATTTCTTATTCAAGTATCCTTCTATGCTATCCAGAAATTCTATATCATTTCCAATCAACAATATGTCATCCACATATAATATCAGCAATGCTACAGATGTCCCACTCACTTTCTTGTAAATACAAGCTTCACCGTAAGTCTGTATAAAACCATATGCTTTGATCGTCTCATCAAAGCATATATTCCAACTCCGAGATGCTTGCACCAGTCTAGAGATGGGTCGCTGGAGCTTGCACACTTTGTGAGCACCTTTAGGATCGACAAAAACTTCTGGTTGCATCATATACAACTCTTCTTGAAGATATCCATTAAGGAATACAGTTTTGACATCCATTTGCCATATTTCATAAATGTGGCAATTTCTCACATGATTCAGATGGACTTAAGCATCGCTACGGGTGAGAAAGTCTCATCGTAGTCAACCCCTTGAACTTGTCAAAAAACCTTTTGCGATAAGTCGAGCTTTGTAGACAATAACATTGCCATCAGCATTAGTCTTCTTCTTGAAGATACATTTATTTTCTATGGTTTGTCGACATTGGGCAAGTCCACCAAAGTACACACTTTGTTCTCATACATGGATCCTATCTCAGATTTCATGGCCACAAGCCATCTGTCGGAATCTGGGCTCATCATAGCTTCTTCATAGTTCATAGGTTCACCTTGGTCTAATAACATGACTTCCAGGACAGGTTACTATACCACTCTGATGTTTGCTTGAACTACGTCGGTATTTCCCCAAAGAGGAAGGGATGATGCAGCATAACAACGGTAGGTATTTCCCTCAGTGATGAGACCAAGGTTATCGAACCATTAGGAGAACCATGCAACACCATGTAAATAGCTCCTGCACACAAAGAACAAATACTTGCAACCCGACGTAAAAGAGGGGTTGTCAATCCCTCACGGGTAAAAAGATAGGTAAAATTGTCGTAGATGGGGTAAATAGATCTCACGGGAACGCGAGATAAAATAAATTACTAAAAATTGCAGCAAGGTATTTTTGTATTTTTTGTTTAATAGATCTGAAAGTAAAAGCAAATAAAAATAGATCGCGAAGGCAAATATGTTAAAGAAGAGACCCCAGGGTCGTAGGTTTCACTAGTGGCTTCTCTCGAGAAAAATAGCAAACGGTGGATAAACAAATTACTATTAGCAAGGTAAAACTTCAAATACATGCAATGATCATTATATAGGCATCATGTCCAAGATTAGTAGACCGACTCCTGCCTGCATCTACTACTATTACTCCACACATCGACCGCTATCCAGCATGCATCTAGTGTATTAAGTTCATGGAAAAACAGAGTAATGCAATAAGAATGATGACATGATGTTGACAAGATCTATTTATGTAGAAATAGACCCCATCTTGTTATCCTTAATAGCAATGATACATACGTGTCGGTTCCCCTTCTGTCACTAGGATCAAGCACCGTAAGATCGAACCCATCACAAAGCACCTCTTCCCATTGCAAGATAAATAGATCAAGTTGGCTAAACAAAACCCAAATTTCGGAGAAGAAATACGAGGCTATAAGCAATCATGCGTATAAGAGATCAAAGAAGACTCAAATAACTTTGGATAATAACATAGATCTTATCACAAACTGCCGGGGGAACTGATCCACGAACACCTATGGGACTGGCGGACCGAGCCCCTTTCGGTTCGGCGGGGGGCGGAGGTCGCGTGAAGAGCAGATCGAGGCGAAGCACACGAGCAGTTTACCCAGCTTCGGAGCTCTCCGGAGAGATAATACTCCTACTGCTGCATGTCTGAGTGTATTGATTTCTTGCTCGGGAGCGCTAAGTGCTACAGTACACACTAGCTGCTAACGAGACCGAGCGTGAGTGTTTTCTTCCTTCGAAACCCCCCTCTACGTTGCGCATGGGCCTCCTTTTATATGCTCAAGGGGTCACCGACAGGTGGCAACGTAGACAAGGGTAAAAATGGAAAGGTGTTGCGGTTGGTACAACTACCTGTACAGTGTATCATACCTAACCCTGATGGCAGGGGACAAAGGCATTAAATGCCCGTCTGCGTCGCCCAAATAGTGCAAAAAGGGACTGTCAGGGACGCCACCGCTTGCCACGATGGCAATCTTGTCAGCGTCGCTTGCCACCGCGCACCGCTGGCTGCACAGCCTCTTGCCACGCGTGCCTGGTAAGGTCCCAGGGTGACACGTTGGTGGATGTGCTGGAGCGCAGGTACAGAGTGGTAGCTTGCCGCGGCAAGCGCCTTGCCGCGGTCGTTGTCTTATCGCGTCCGGAAGCTTGTCGCTCACCGGGCCTCACCGGGACGCGTGGCACGTCGCGGCAAGTTCCTTGAGATGCCTTGGTTGGCCTTCCCGGCAAGCTCCTCTTGCCGGGGCCTTGTCTCCTTGGCTTGAATATTTTGTTCTTGAATGGCTCCAAAGGAACCACGGAGGACCTTGGCGGTCACCCGGCAAGCCTTGCCGCGGGGTGCTGCGACTGCCCTTGCACAAGTTCGGGATACTAGGGTACCCCTACTCTAGTACACCGATAGGAGCCCCCGGGCCTGGGCCACACACGGTGCCGAGCGCTGTTGGGCCAGGCCCAAAACAGGGCATGGGCACGCGCAGCATGGGTTACGCCGTATCTTACTCTGTATCCACCGCGCCCTCCCCGAACGGCACGCGTCGAATGCGGCGTCGTGGGAGATATCGTGGGTGGTTTCTTTATTCGGAAAGACGGAACGTCCGCCCCCTCCCTCTTTGTAAGCAGGGGAAACAGGGGCAGTTCGCCCATCTCGCCGGTTGCTATTCCAATCTCAAAAACCTCCGCCGCTCCCCCCTTCTTCCCAAAGCTGAAAGAGAGCAGCGCTCCGCCCCCCATCGCCACCAGCACCACCAACACCGTCGATCTCCCCCACCACCTCCACCATGGCTCCGAAAGCCGACAAGGGGAAGGCCGTGAAGTCGACCGAGGCGCAGCGGCTCACGGCACTGCGAAAGGAGCGGGCAACCTTCCCCCCCAAGCTCGCCGCGAAGGAGCTGAGGGAGTATTACTACCTCTTCTGGTCGACAGAGACGCGAGCGCATCCGCGCACGAAGGTACTCTCAGCCGCCGCTTCGGAACTGGCTCCGAATGGGTATCCCTTCTTCGCGTTGTTCTTCTACTGCGGGCTCTGCCCGCCTTTCTCTGAGTTTTTCTGCGACATTATGAACACCTACGGGTTCCGCCTCCTTGACTTCACCCCCAATGCCGTTCTGACCATGGCAGTTTTCGCACATCTCTGCGAAAACTTTGTCGGAGTCTATCCAAATGTAGCTCTTTTTTGCCACTTCTTTATGCCCCTAGTTGAGAGAGGGGAGCCTTTATCCGGCGGAATCGCGTGGATCTCGAGAGCTGGCAAGAAGGAAGCTTATCTGGAGGGAGAGCTCCGCGGCAAGTGGGAGGAATGGAGAGCAGACTGGTGCTGGATTGTCGAGGAGAACCCGCAGCCGTTTACCGCCCAGCGCCAAACCCCAGTAGCGCGCGGCAACGATTGGAGCAACGTGGCCCCGGAAGACGATAGGATGAAGATTGCCGTCACCCGGATCCTACGCCTCAAGCTTGCCGGGCTCACTGTAGGCGCCGTTGGCGCAGATTTTCTTCGCCGCCGCATCGCCCCCCTGCAAGAGAGGAGGAGACCCGCCTGGGGGTTCCAGAATGCGGCGGACATCATGAGGCTGCGCCCGGGCCTCAAATTCAACTTCATTGTCCTGGAACTGGACGTGATGCTCCTGGAACTGTTCAAGCACGACCCTCAACATCCCGAAGTGTTTAGGTTGCCAAAGGGTGTCGTTCCGCTGTGCAACAACTCCTCGCTCGACCGCATCCGTGCAATGATGCCGCTGTGCGATTCGCATGGAATTGTCCCAACTTGGCAAGAGCCTGCAGACGACGTTGTGCAGGAGTTCTTTGACGGCTTGGTAGAAGGGTCGGTCCGCTGCGATGAACAGAAAAGCCTTACTCGCGACACCACCGATGCGGAGATGCAGCGCATCGCCACTAGGCTGGAAGAGGCGGCGGCAGCCGCTGCCGCGGGCGAGTTTGGATTCACCGTGGAGGAGGCAGAGGCAGCAGAGGCGGCAAGCCTTGCCGAGCGAGAGGGGTTTGCCGGCGAGGGAGAGCTTGCCGAGCCTGAAGTCGAGTCAAGCGAGCCCGCCGAGGGTGCGAGCGGCTCGTTGAAGACCAAATCCTCTTCCTCCTCATCTTCAGACAGCTCGCCGCAAGCAGAGCCCCCAGCTCCACCAAGAAGGCGTCTCCGCAAGGCCGGGAACGTAGCGGGGCGGCAAACGAGTCAACAGCCGCCGCGCCGCCCGACACGCTCCACCGTGGCAAGCACTGTTGCCGCGGGAGCACCTCACGCCGCTGCGGCAACTGGAGCGGGGTCCTCCCGGACCACTGCTTCTGCTCCTGCCGCTTCTCATGCGGCGGCGGCGGCCGGAGCTGGGCCGTCTCAGACCACCGCCACTGCTCCCGCCAAGCGGCTAAGGGAACCTACTCCTCCGCCTCGTCACGCCGGAGGTGAGCCGGACTTTGACCTCTCCGCGCTCAGCTCCGACGAGGAAGAAGAAGAGTAAGATTCTTTGCTGTACTTGTAGTTCTTCAATTCTTGCTGTTTTGTCTTGTAACTGATTTGCTTTACTCCGAACTCATTCCTTTTCAGGACTCTGGCCCAGAGAGCGGCGAAGAGAGCCAAGGTCCCGGTGATTGTCATCGAGGACGAACCTACCGCGACAGCAGGGGGTGTGTCCGAGACCACCTTGCCGGACCCGGCAACTATTCCCCAAAGCAGCCCCCAGCGTAAGTATATGTTTACTTCCCGCTGTTAGGCGTGCATGGGTGCTCTTTCTTTGCTGACATCTGACTATTGGTTTGTGTAGGAGCAGAGCAACCTCACCAGGAGCGCTCGGAAGCCGCCCCCGACATGCCATCTGCTTCGACTACACCACCAAGGGAGGGTTCCCCGGCAAGGGAGTGTTCTCCGGCAAGGGCGAATTTTCCGGTAAGGGAGAAGTCTCCGGCAAGGGAGAGTTCTCCGGCAAGGGACAGCACCAGCGACCCCCTGGTGGCGGAGACCATGACTGTAGAACCCAGTACAAGTAATCCTCTTGCTTGAAAACTTCCCTTGGGTTCTTCTTCTTCTGATTTTCTTTTTTGGATATTTGCTTGACTTTTCTCCCTTTTCCGGCCGTCAGATCCCTCTGCCACTGAGCCGATGGAGACCGAGGTCGCCGGCGAGGAGAACGCGCGCGGCAATACCGATGACGCCGCTGCCACCGAAGAAGCAGTTGGCGCTGAAGATCCCGCCGGCGAAGAGGCCGCCAAAGCTGCCGCCGCAAAAGCTGGCGAGGGGTCTGGCGATCGTACTGACGGCCCCGAGGCCGCAGGAGCGCCAGGCGCTACACCGACCGCCGATCCCTCCGCCGCTACCGCAGCGTCAGGCTCCAAAGAGCCCCAGCCCAGCGCCTATTTGAAGGCCGGCGATGGCATCTTCATCAAGCTCCCCGGGGCGTCAAGCTCCAGGGCGCCGGTCGAAGGAGAAATCTTGGATGGAGAGGTGCTCGCCTCCGCTGGGTTGACGCTGGTTGATGCGCCGAGCAGTAGCAGCGGCGAGTCTGAGGAGGAACGGCTGCTGCGGAAGCTGGTGTCGCTCTACCGTGCTCGACAGGCCAAGCTGGAATCCCGAGTAGCGCTTGTCGCGAAGGGGGGAGTGGACATCGAGAAGCGCGCGGAGGAGCTCCGGGGTCTTAACCAGGAAGCTCTCCGGTCCTTGGCAGAGGAGCGGGAGCAATTCGCCGAGGAGCGGAAAGCCTTCCTCCTCGAGAAGGCTGAAGTTGAAGAGCAACAGCGGCTTGCCGACGAGGAGCTGTCTGCGCGGGAGGGCGAGTTGGCGCAGCGGAAGGTCAACCTTGACAGCCACGAGGAGGAGCTTACCGCACGCGAGCAAACATTTGGCGGGGCTCTTAAGGAAGCAGAGGATGCTGCCGCAGCTGCCGAAGCCGCCAAGAAGGAGCTGGAGACGAAGGTGGCACAGCTGGAGGCCGATCTCAAGGCGAGCGGTGAAGAGCTTGCCGCGCTCAAGTGTGAGCGCGAGAAGGACGCCTACACCTTGGGTGAGCTGCAAGGTCATCTCGCCGAGAAGGGCAAGGAGCTTAGCACCGCCAAGGACTCCAACGCAGATCTTGAGTTGAAGCTGACTACTTTGACCAAGACGTTGGACGGCGCCAGGGAGCAGGAGGTGTGTCGTGGGAAACGAACACCTATGGGGCAGGGCCCCTTTTCGGTCCTGCAGGGAGCGGAGGGCGCACGAAGAGCAGATCCAGGTCGAGCATGCGAGGGATTTTACCCAGCTTCGGAGCTCTCCGGAGAGATAAAACTCCTACTGCTGCTTTGTGTTTCTATTCGTTCCTGCTTGAGAGAGTGGGTGTGTTGTAGTCTCGAATGAGTCGAACCCCTTCTACGTGCGCATGGGCCTCCTTTTTATAGTCTAAAGGGGTCACCGACAGGTGGCAACGCAGAGGGAGGGGTAAAAAAGTAAAAACGGGGGTTGGTACAACCGCTATCAACAGTGCCCCCTACCTAACTCTGACGGCAGGGGACAAGGGCATTTAATGCCCGTCCGGCCGCCCAAACAGTGCAGGAAACAACCTTTAGGGGCGCCAACGATCGCCACGATGGCCTCCTAGTCATCTTCACTTGCCACCTCGCACCGCTTGGCTGCACAGCTTCCCGCCACGTGCATCAGGAGCGATCCTGCGGCGACACATCGCCGGATGCGCTGGAGCGTGGGCGCAGAGTGGTGGCTTCGCCGCGGCAAGTGCCTTGCCGCGGTCGCTGACTTGTCGCACCCGCAAGCTTCTCGCTCGCCGGGTCTTGCCGGGACGCACAGCGCGTCGCGGTAAGTCTCTTGCAATGCCTTGGTTGGCCTTCCCGGCAAGCTCCTCTTGCCGGGGTCTTGTCCTTCCCGGCAAGCTCCTCTTGCCGGGGCCTTGTCTTCTCAGTTAAACACTTTGTTCTTGAATGGCAGTAATAGGAATAGCGAAGGATCTTGGCGGACGCCCGGCAAGCCTTTCCGCGGGACGCTGCGACTGCCCGTGCACAAGTTCGGGGTACTAAGGTACCCCTACTTTAGTACACCGACAGGAGCCCCCGGGCCTGGGCCATACACGGTGCCGAGCGCTGTTGGGCCAGGCCCAAGACAGGGCACGGGCACGCGCGGCCTGGGTCCAAACCAAGTCCACTCCCGTAACGGCACGCGTCAATCGCGGCGTCGTGGGAGAGATTGTGGGTAATTCTTAAAGCAGGAAATGCGTAACGTTCGCCTCCCCTGTTTATAAGCAGAGGAAACAGGACCATTCCCCCACCTTCGCCACTTGCAGTTCCTTCCTCAGAAAGCTCCGCCGCTCCCCTCCGCTTCCCAAGCTGAAGAGAGCAGCGCTTCGCCGTGTGCCGCCGCCGTCGCCCCCAACGCTTCCGCGCTCCCCGCCGCTTCCGCCATGGCTCCGAAGACCAGCAAGAGCACGAAGACCGGCACGAGTACGAAATCGACCGAGGTGTTGCGGCTCG
>NC_041381.1:82917426-82976277 GCF_002162155.2 Triticum dicoccoides
CTCACCCCGAAGGCGCTGCGGGAGGAGTTCTATCTCTTCTAGTCGAGGGAGACCCGGGCGCATCCGCGCACGCCGGTGCTCTCCGTCGAAGCTTCTACTTCGAAGCGGTGCCCAAAAGGGTACCATTTCTTTCCGGTGTTCTTCTATTGCGGGCTCTGCCCACCTTTTTCTGATTTCCTCTGTGACATCATGAATACCTACGGGTTTCATCTTCTTGATTTCACCCCAAACGTCGTTCTGACAATGGCGGTTTTCGCACACCTCTGCGAGAACTTCGTTGGGATCCACCCGAATGTTGCTCTTTTTCGCCATTATTTTATCCCCCGAGCCGAGAAAGGAGAGCCATTAGCTAGCGGAGTCGCCTGGATCTCACGCGTCGGCATGAAGGAGGTGTATCTGGAGGGGGAGCTCCGCAGCAAGTGGGACGAGTGGAGGGCGGAGTGGTGTTGGATCGCTGACGCCAACCCGCAGCCATTCACCAACTTGCGCCAGACCCGGGTAGTGCGCGGCGGCGACTGGAGCGCTCTGTCGCCGGACGACACCAAGCTGAAGATCGCCACCACCCGAATCCTGCGGCTCAGGCTTGCCGGGCTCACAGCAGGGGTCGTTGGCGCGGATTTCCTTCGCCGTCGCATCGCCCCTCTGCAGAAGAGGGGGAGGCCCGCCTGGCTGTTTGGCGGCCCGACGGATATCATGAGCTTGCGTCCAGGCCTCAACTTCAACTTCACAGTTCTGGAGCTTGACGGGATGCTCAAGGAGCTGTTCAAGCATGACGCCAACCATCCAGAGTGGTTCAGGCTGCCGCAGGGCGTCATCCCATTGTGCAACAACTCCCAGCATGATCGCATCTGTGCAATGATGCCGGAGTGCGACTCTCATGGGATAAGCCCAAGTTGGATGCAGCCCGCCGATGACGTCGTGCGGCAATTCTTCGATGGCTTGACGGAGGTAGCAGTCCATGCCGATGAGCAGAGGCTCCTCACCCGCGACACCACCGACGACGAGATGCGATACATCGCCACCAGGGCCGAAGAGGCGGCAGCAGCCGCCGCCACGGGCGAATTTGGCTTCACATTGGAGGAGGCAGAGGCGGCCGAGGCGGCAAGCCTTGCCGACCGGGAGGATCTTGGCGGGGAGGTCGCTGGCGAGGAGGAGCCTGAAGCCGAGGCAAGCGAGCCTGTCGGGGGCGCGAGCGGCCAGCCGCCTTCGAGCAGCTTGCCGCAGGCGGAGCCCCCAGCGCAGCCCCAATTCCAACCAAGAAGGCGCCTTCGTCGAGTTGGAGATACAGCAGGGTGGCAAGCAGGCCAGCAGCCACAGCGCCGTGGGACACGCTCCACCGCGGCAAGTACCGTTGCCGCGGGAGCTTCTCAGGCCGCGCCGACAACTAGGGCTGGGTCTTCCCGAGCCACCACGCCTGATCCTGTCGCAGCGTCCGGCAAGCGCCCAAGGGAGCCTACTCCTCCGCCCCACCACGCAGAAAGGGTACCAGACTTCGACCTCTCTGCGCTGAGCTCCGACGAGGAGGAAGAAGAGGAGGAGGAGTAAGGCTTTCTCCTTGCTGTGCTTGTTTTTCTTCAATCTTTGTTGTTTCTTGTCTTGCATCTGATCTGCTTCTCTCTGAATCTCGTTCCTTTTCAGGACTCTGGCCGAGAGAGCGGTGAAGAGGGCCAAGGTCCCTGTGGTTGTCATCGAGGACGATCCTGCCATGATGGCGGAAGACACGTCCGAGACCACCTTGACAGACCTGATTCCTTCTCCTTGCAATAGCCCCCAGCACAGCCCCCAGCGTAAGTGTTTGGTTCACTTCCTGTTGTGGGGCGCGCATGGGTGCTTTTTCTTTTACTGACATCTTGATTGTTGATTTATTTGTGTAGGAGCAGAACAGGCCCATCAGGAGCCAGCAGAAAACGCCCCAGAGGTGCTGTCTGCTTCGACTACGCCGCCAAGGGGCGACTCCCCGACAAGGGAGCGCTCCCCGGCAAGGGAGGGGTCCCCGGCAAGGGGCGGAACCAGTGAGCCCCCAGTGGTGGAGCCCATGGTCACGGAGCCCAGCACAGGTAACCCTCCTTGTCGGAAATTTTCCCTTGGGTTTTTGTTCTTCTGATCTTCTTTCTTCTTTTTTGGATATTTGCTTGACTTTTCCTTCCTCTTCCTGTCATCAGATCCCCCTCTCGCAGACCCGATGGAAACTGAGGAAACCGGCGAGGAAGGCGCACGCGGCAATACTGAAGACGCCGCCGCTGATGAGGAAGAGGCCGGTGCTGATGAACCCGCCGACGAAGAAGCCGCCAAGGCTGCTGGCGCAGGAGCTGGCGAGGGGTCCGGCAATCGTACTGACGACCCGGAGGGCGCAGGAGCGCAAGGCGCTGCACCGACCGCCGACCCCCCCGCCGCTGATGCAGCTCCGGGCTCCGAGGAGCCCCAGCCAGGCGTATACTTGAAGGCCGGCAAGGGCGTATACATCAAGCTTCC
Organism: Triticum dicoccoides; assembly: GCF_002162155.2. Taxonomy (NCBI): domain Eukaryota; kingdom Viridiplantae; phylum Streptophyta; class Magnoliopsida; order Poales; family Poaceae; genus Triticum; species Triticum dicoccoides. The sequence continues at coordinate 82,919,899 of NC_041381.1, forward strand.
CTGGGCGTCGAGCTCCAGGGCGCCGTTCGAAGGAGAGGAGTTTGACGGGGAAGTACTCGCCTCTGCTGGGCTGGCAGTGGTTAACGCGCCAAGCAACAGCAGTGGCGAGTCTGAAGAGGAGCAGTTGCTCCGGAAGTTGGTGTCACTCTACCGCGCCCGGCAAGCGAAGCTTGAGTCCCGGGAAGCGCTTGTCGCGCGGGCGGGAGTTGACATAGAGAAGCATGCGGAGGAGCTCAAGAGCCGCAACCAGGAGGCCGTCCGATCCATTGCGGAGGAGAGGGCGCAACTTGACGAGGCGAAGAAGGCGTTCATCCTGGAAAAGGCTGAAGCCGAGGAGCAGCAAAGGCTCGCCGCCGAGGAGATGTCCAGGCGGGAAGGTGAGCTGACGCAGAAGAAGGTTAATCTGGACAGCCACGAGGAGGAGCTCGACGCGCGGGAACAATCACTTGGCGGGGCACTCAAGGAGGCAAAGGACGCGGCCGCGGCCGCCGAGGCCACCAAGAAGGAGTTAGAGGTGAAAGTGGCGCAGCTGGAGGCGGATATGGGAAAGAAGAATGAAGAGCTTGCCGCACTCCAGCACGAACGTGAGAAGGATGCCCTTGCCCATGGCAATCTGCAAGTTCAACTCGCCGACAAGGTCAAGGAACTGAACGCCGTCAAGGACTCGAGCGCTGATCTGGAGCTGAAGCTGGCCACCTTGACGGAGACGTTGGACGCCGCCAAGAGGCGAGAGGATGACTTGAAGAAAGAGATCAAGGGCAACGAGGAGCTGCTGACGAGGGCCGCCGAGAGTCAGAACACCTTCAGGGCTACAGTGGAGCTCTGGACAGAGGGCCTCGTCAACATTGCTGCATCCATCGACGAGGAGCTGGCGGAGCTGGACTTGGCGGGCTTTGGGTACTCCTCTGACGAGAACCTCCAGCCCAGCGCCAAGCTTACTCTTTTCTTCAAGGGTGTGGTGACGGCTCTCCAACAGCTCCGGGAAAGGATCCCAAAGAAGTTGGCTGACGAGTCGCGCGCAATCTGCGCCAAGGTCTTGGAGAAGGTGTTGGTGAAGATACTCTTCCGCAATCCGGGCCTCAACCTCTCCCGCGTCCTCAAGAAGCTGCCGGCGGGTGCTGATCTTGAAGAGCTCAAAGCCATTGTCGCACCCATCGTGGACAAGGTCAATGAAGTCAGGAGGGTCGACGGCGAGCGTGTAGATTAGGCCACCCTTCTTCTCCCTTCCTTTTTCTTGCCGCTGCTAGATATGTCACAAAAACAATCCATTAGAGCGCGACAAGTTTATCTATTGTAATATAACTTTATTCTGGGTACTATCTGCTATGTTATTTCCTTTATTCGATTCTATCCCTTGTATGTTTTTACCCTACGCTTTTAGGGAACTTGCCGGCGCAAGCACACTTGCTGCGAGCGCTGAGTGCGGAACATCAGCAGCCTGCTGGCGGTGTTGCCTCCGGCAAGAAACCTTGTCGATGCTAGTCGCAGCACACTTTCATTGTTGAGCGGACTCGAAACAAAGTAAGGGCGCAACTTAGCCACGAGCCAGTTCCTCCGCGCACAGGTTTTCCATACAAGGCACGGTCGTTCAAGGAATATATATTTAAAAATTTAAAACTAACTGATTGTGCTCAAACTTTGGCAACTTAGCTTTTCTGTCGTCTGCGTCCCGGCAAGGCTATGCTCCTTTGAACGATGCCTAGTCCACATCATTATCTTCTCCTCCCCCCCCTGGTGAACTTGTGGGTGAAGGAACCTTCTTTTTGAGCAAAAGAAAGAAGAGAAAATAAAGATATGGAGCCTTAAGGCTCGTTATTGTTTACCGGGGACAAGTGCTGCATAAAGTGTCAGTTTATATGTGCTAAAAAGAAAAAGACATGAAATTTGACAACATGTGCTGAGCATACGATCTTTATTTATGCACGGGATCTGTGCCCGGCTTTGTACAAAGGGTTACATGCAACAGCGGCAAAGCTTGTACAAAAGGTGGTTGCCGGAACAGGTTCCGGCAACCGCGCCTTACGGGTAAAACTTGCGAAGATGCTCTATGTTCCAGGAATTGCTCACTGGAAAGCCATCTTCGGTCTCAAGGCGGACAGCGCCTGGCCTAGTGACTCGCTTTACCCGATAAGGGCCTTCCCACTTTGGCGTCAACTTGTTGGAATTCTTGGCGGATTGAACGCGCCGAAGAACAAGGTCGCTTTCCTCGAAGCTTCTGGCATTAACTTTGCGGCTATGGTAGCAGCGCAAAGCTTGCTGGTAACGAGCAGCTCGTACAGCGGCCTGAAGACGATCCTCCTCGAGGAGCAGCGCGTCATCTTGCCGCAGCTGCTCTTGCTCAAGCTCATCATAAGCGAGCACTCGAGGCGATCCGTATACGAGTTCCGTGGGGAGAACTTCCTCTGCTCCGTAGACAAGAGCAAAAGGTGTCTGGCCAGTGGCTCGATTTGGTGTCGTCCTGATTGACCAAAGAACCACTGGCAGCTCCTCGATCCAATTTCTTCCGCACTTGTGCAGCCTATCGAAAGTTCTGGTCTTGAGCCCGCGCAACACTTCAGCATTTGTCCTCTCGGCTTGACCGTTGCTTCTCGGGTGAGCAACAGAAGCGAAGCAAATCTTGGCGCCAAGATCTTGGACGTACTGCATGAAGGTGCGGCTCGTGAATTGTGTGCCGTTGTCGGTGATGATCCTGTTAGGGACTCCAAACCGGCAACCAATTGACCTGAAGAACTTGACTGCTGACTGTGCTGTCACCTTCCTCACTGCCTCCACCTCCGGCCACTTCGTGAACTTGTCGATTGCCACGTACAAGTACTCGAAGCCCCCGACAGCTCGGGGAAAGGGGCCGAGGATGTCGAGCCCCCAGACCGAAAATGGCCAGGACAAAGGGATTGTTTGGAGAGCTTGAGCTGGTTGATGTATCTGTTTGGAGTGGAACTGGCACGCTTCACACTTGGTTACTTGTGCAGTTGCATCCTCGAGGGCTGTCGGCCAGAAGAAACCTTGCCGGAAGGCCTTGCCGGCAAGTGCTCTTGCGCCAATGTGGTGACCACATATGCCTCCATGTATCTCCGCCAACAGCTCCTGTCCTTCTTCCCGGGAAATGCACTTCAATTTCACTCCGTTGAATCTTCTTCTATACAGTATGTCATCGACAAACTGGTACATACTTGATTGCCGGGCTACTTTCTCCGCTTCTTCTTGTTCGTCGGGAAGTTCTCCTGTTTGAAGGAAATGGACGATCTGCTGTGCCCATGTCGGAGCTTGCGGCTCGACGACAAGGACTAAAGGCACAGATGCTGATGCGGGAACATCTGCTTCCACGGCAAGAATCTGTGATTCAGCCGGAGCGTGATGCTCCCCGGCAAGTGTGTCGGGACACAACTTGTCTGGAGCGTCTGCTTCAACGAAACAAGCCCTGGGCTTGTCGGAGCAGACTGCTCCTCAGCACTTTCTGTGTTGATCCTGGGGACCTTCTTGGCGGCGGCTTCGGGGAGCTCTGCCGAAAAGTAGTCGCCAGTAACCAACATCCTATTCTTGCCCTGTCCAGCTGATGGTGTCAAAGATGGTTGAGTCAGCTTGAGCACAAAAATCCCTGGTTCCACAGGTAACTTAAGTGCAGCACATTTTGACAGGCCATCTGCAATGTCGTTCTGAGCTCTTGGAACATGTTCCATCTGCAGGCCGTCAAAATGCTCTTCCAGCTTCCTCACTTCATCAATGTATGCTTCCATCAGCGGACTTTGATAATCTTTGTTCACTTGGCGGACGACGAGCTGTGAGTCACCCTTGACAATAAGCTTCTTGATCCCAAGGTATGCCGCGATTCTGAGTCCGGCAAGCAAGCCTTCATACTCTGCAGTATTGTTTGTTGCTTGCTCCTTGGGAAAGTGCATTTGGACCACGTACTTGAGGTGCTCTCCGGTGGGTGCGACAAGTAACACACCTGCACCGGCGCCTTGCAGCGAGAAGGCACCATCAAAGTACATGATCCATTCTTTGTTTGCTTCCTTGACGGGGATCCTCGTCTCCGGAGTTTCTTCATCAGGCGTTGACGTCCATTCTGCTATGAATTCTGCCAATGCTCGGCTCTGGATAGTTGAAGTACTTCCAAACTTGAGGCCAAAGCTTGACAGTTCCAGTGCCCACTCGACAATCCTGCCTGTTGCTTCTGGATTTTGCAATATCCTCTTCAACGGAAAGCGAGTGACAACTGTGATCTCGTGTGCTTGAAAATAATGGCGCAGCTTCCTCGAGGCCATGAGAAGGCCGAAAAGCAACTTTTGCACCCCAGAGTACCTTGATCTAGCCCCCTGTAGAAGGGAGCTGACAAAATAAACTGGGTGCTGCACCACCTTCTTCTGTTTCTGTTCCTGTGGCTGCATAGATTCATCCTTGTCGGGACCAGAGCTTGACGGGGAAGCCCCCTGCTTGTCGCTGGACTCGCTTGCCGCGGTTGCTGGCTCGTCATCTGCCTCCCTCTTCGCTACTAACGCAGCACTAACCACTTGATTGGTTGCCGCTAGATACAATAGCAACTTCTCTTGTGGCTTAGGTGCGACAAGTACTAGAGTCGAGGACAGGTATCTCTTCAAGTCCTGTAGCGCAGCTTCCGCTTCCGGAGTCCATTTCATCGGACCTGCCTTTTTCAAAATTTTGAAAAATGGCAGGGCGCGCTCAGCAGACTTAGAGATGAACCTACTGAGAGCAGCAATGCAGCCGGCAAGCCTTCGCACATCCTTGACGCGCTTCGGGGCTTCAATCTGCTCGATGGCCTTGATCTAGTTGGGGTTGGCTTCGATCCCCCTCTGGGACACAAAGAACCCGAGAAGCTTGCCGGAAGGAACTCCAAACACGCACTTCTCGGGGTTCAACTTGAGATTGATCTTGCGCAAATTTGCAAAAGTCTCGTCCAAATCTTGGATCAAAGTTTCTCTGTCCTTGCTTTTGACCACTATGTCATCCATGTAAGCTTCTACATTTTTGTGCAGCTGTGGCTCAAAAGCATGACTGACTACTCTTGCAAACGTTGAACCAGCATTCTTTAGTCCGAAAGGCATTCGTACGAAGCAGTACGTGCCACATGGAGTAATGAATGCGGTTTTCTCTTCATCCTCTTCTGCCATGAAGATCTGATGGTATCCTGAGTATGCATCAAGAAATGAAAGCAGATCACATCCTGCCATGGAGTCGACAATCTGGTCAATGCGTGGCAAGGGAAATGGATCTTTGGGACAAGCTTTATTAACATCAGTGAAGTCAATACAAAGCCTCCACTTCCCATTCGCCTTGCGCACGACTACTGGATTGGCTAACCACGTTGGATGGAGTACTCCTCGGATGAGGCTTGCTGCTTCCAACTTCTTGATCTCTTCTGAATGAACTCTTGGCATTCCACCGCTTGCTTCCTGACTCTCTGCTTGATGGGCCGCGCGTGAGGACAGACGGCAAGGTGGTGCTCAATTACTTTCCTAGGAACACCGGGGATGTCAGATGGTTGCCATGCAAGCACATCAACATTCGCCCGCAGGAAAGCAATGAGCGCGCTTTCCTATTTAGGGTCAAGCGTGGCACTGATGGTGAAAGTACCACCAGTGCCATCCTCCTTGGCGGCCACTTTCTTGGTCTCTAGTGCAGCTGTCTTTGCCTTCTTACACTTGCCGGTGGAGATCGATGGTGCGTCCTCGACGGTAGCGCAGCACTCCGAAGAGGTGCGCTTGCCGGAGTGGGCATCAGAGCTACTCTTGCCGGACTTGGTCTTCTTCTTCTTCCCTCCGGGAGCTTCAGCGGCAAGTGGTTTGCGCTCTGCTACGGCTGCTGCTTCCCGGTAGATCTTGTCGGTGCAGATAAGTGCATCCTTCTTGTCGCCTTGGACAGAAATGACACTTATCGGACCGGGCATCTTGAGCACATTGTAGGCATAGTGAGAGGCTGCCATGAACTTGGCAAGCGCTGGACGGCCGAGTATCCCATTGTAGGGCAATGGGAAATCAGCAACGTCAAATGTGACTCTCTCTGTCCTGAAATTCAGCTCGCTGCCAAACGTCACTGGCAGTGTGATCTTCCGCTTGGGCTTGCTCCTTCCCGGGTTGATTCCTTGAAAGGTACCAGTTTCTTCGAGCTCGCTGTCGGGGATCTGGAGCTTGTTGAGCACCGCGGAAGAGATCAGATTTAGGTCGGCCCCACCGTCAACCAACATCTTCATGACCTTGAGATTGCGAATGGTTGGCGAAACCAACATCGGCAGGCACCCGACCGCAGTGATGCGATCAGGGTGATCCTCAACATCAAAGATGATGGGCGCGCTGGACCACTTCAGGGGCTTGCGCGATTCGACTGATGGTTCTGCTGCATTTACCTCCCGCACCCACTGTTTGAGTTGGCGGTGCGAGGTGTGCAGAGAAGCACCGCCGTCAACGCACAAAACCTCTGTCGCCTTCTGAAACTCTTGCTCATCGGTCTCATCCTCCTCCATCTCGTCATCTTCGTCTTCGTCTTCATCCTTGTCGCGGCCACGGGGAGGTCTGTCTCCTTGCCGCTGCTTGGCCTTGCCGCGGCGCCCTCCCCGGGTGGGACACTTCTTGCCGGATCCTCCGCCACCTTCCTGGGCCTTCTCCTTGTCGCGGCGCTCGTATTCAGCTTTCTGTAGCTCTGCCATCTGCTCAACCTTCTTGCAGGCTTGGAGGTCATGGCCCTTGGTGCGATGGATCTTGCAGTACTGCTTGCCGGAGCCGTCCTGCTTGTCGGCGGCCACCACAGCCTCGCTGGAGTCACCAGCTTTGGCCTTCTCGGCACCGCCTCCGTTGCCGGACTGCTCGACGACTAGCACATCCTTAGCTTTCCTCTTTCTGTTATTCCGCCTCCGGTTCTTCTTTGCCGGAGGGGCGTCCTCACTGTCAGATCCCTCTGCTCCTGCGTTCTCTCCGGGGAGTTTCCTCCCCTCTTCAGCTCGTGCACACTTGTCGGCCAGAGCATATAGCTCGCTGACATCTCTGATTTTGCACATCGCCATCTCCTCCCTCATCCTGCGGTTACGCACGTTCTGATGGAACGCGCTGATAACCGCGGCGGGGTGGACGTCTGGGATGTTGCGCTGCACCTGGCTGAATCTCTGTATATACTTGCACAGGGGTTCTCCTTCTTTCTGGGCGAGCAGATGAAGATCGCTCTCCTGGCCATGGGGTTTGTGGCCGCCTGTGAAGGCGCCGACAAACTGATGACACAGGTCCGCCCACGAAGAGATGGAGTTGTCCGGCAAGTGCATGAGCCAAGATCTGACGTTGGGCTTGAGCACCAGCGGGAAGTAGTTGGCGAGGATCTTCTCGTCGCGCCCCCCGGTAGCTTGCACCGCTATGGTGTAGATGCTGAGGAACTCTGACGGATGTATCCTGCCAACGTACTTCTCCGGTACGTCTGGCTTGAAGTTCTTGGTGCTGGGCCACTGGACCTGCCGCAGCTCACGGGTGAACGCAGGGCAACCTACCGCGTACGTCAAGTCGCCTGGTTCCCCTGGCGCATGCATATCAACAGTGGGCCCAGCGCGCTGGTCAGACTGACGTTGCGCTTCTCTCCGACGCTCGATGCGAGTGCGAGCGTCTTCGTGTCGTCGTTCTTGGAGAACTTGGCGTTGATCGCGGCGAGCTCGCGGGTCCGATGATGCAGTGGAGTCGGTGTCGAGGTTGGCCCGGCGAGTCGGCGATCTTGGCCTTCGGGACGGGGAGTGCACGGTGGTGGCACCCCCAGCGGTCTTGTCGGTGTCGGCTTGCGCCTGGGCGTCTTGCCGGGGCTTCGATGTGCTCGGTTGCCGGGGCTTGTCGCCGTTGGCGAAGCCGATGAGGCTCTCAATGGTGGCCCTCCAGTCGTCGATCTTGTCTGGCGCTGGAGGGTAATCTAGAAGCAGCTGGGCTCGGGCCAGCGCTTCCTCTGGAGTCTTGGGTGGTGGCGGCGAACGACACGAGGAGCGAGATATGCTCAGACTTCTAACAGTGTTAGAAGGAGCAACATCTCGTCCAGGCGATCGTACCGCGCTCGTGCCAACATGCTGACGCGCTTGTTGGCCTTGAGCGTCCCGCGATCCACCAGCTCGGCCTTGCTCCAATGCGAGTACGGTGCTAGGAGCACCATGGCGTTGTCGATCGTGCACCCCCTGGGAAGGGTCCAGTGTATGTACAGACGCTGAAGCTTGCGGGGCCTTGTGCTTGGACCTGGTGACGACGTGAGTCCCCCCGTCGGCGCCTGCTCCTCCGCCGGCGTCTACTCCACCGCCCATTTGCTCCGGCGGCGGTGGGATCGACGTAGACGGAGCGGCCACCTCCGAAGTCTTCTTCTTCGGTGGCATTTCGATGAAGATGTTGATGTAGCGCGCGCGAAGACCGGATCAGGTTCGCACAACCTCGACGGCCCCTACCTGGCACGCCAAAGATGTCGTGGGAAACGAACACCTATGGGGCAGGGCCCCTTTTCGGTCCGGCAGGGAGCGGAGGGCGCACGAAGAGCAGATCGAGGTCGAGCACACGAGGGATTTTACCCAGCTTCGGAGCTCTTCGGAGAGATAAAACTCCTACTGCTGCTTTGTGTTTCTATTCGTTCCTTCTTGAGAGCGTGGGTGTGTTGTAGTCTCGAATGAGTCAAACCCCTTCTACGTGCGCATGGGCCTCCTTTTTATAGTCTAAAGGGGTCACCGACAGGTGGCAACACAGAGGGAGGGGTAAAAAAGTAAAAACGGGGGTTGGTACAACCGCTATCAACAGTGCCCCCTACCTAACTCTGACGGCAGGGGACAAGGGCATTTAATGCCCGTCCGGTCGCCCAAACAATGCAGGAAACGACCATTAGGGGCGCCACCGATCGCCACGATGGCCTCCTAGTCATCTTCACTTGCCACCTCGCACCGCTTGGCTGCACAGCTTCCCGCCACGTGCATCAGGACCGATCCTGCGGCGACACGTCGCCGGATGCGCTGGAGCGATGGCGCAGAGTGGTGGCTTCACCACGGCAAGCGCCTTGCCGCGGTCGCTGACTTGTCGCACCCGCAAGTTTGTCGCTCACCGGGTCTTGCCGGGACGTGCAGCGCGTCGCGGCAAGTCTCTTGCAATGCCTTGGTTGGCCTTCCCGGCAAGCTCCTCTTGCCGGGGTCTTGTCCTTCCCGGCAAGCTCCTCTTGCCGGGGCCTTGTCTTCTCAGTTAAACACTTTGTTCTTGAATGGCAGTAATAGGAATAGCGAAGGATCTTGGCGGACGCCCGGCAAGCCTTGCCGCGGGACGCTGCGACTGCCCATGCACAAGTTCGGGGTACTAAGGTACCCCTACTTTAGTACACCGACAAGGTGGCCTTGAAGGAGAAGATCAAGGCCGATGAGGCGCTGCTGGCGAGGGCTGCCGCCGCCCGGAACACTTTTAGGGAGAATGTGGAGCACTGGACGGAGGGTCTCATGGATGTTGCCGCATCCATCGACAGGGAGCTGGCGCAGCTGGGGATGGAGGATCTCGGGTATTCCTCCGATGAGAACCTCCAACCCAGCGCCAAGCTCAGCTTGTTCTTCAGAGGCATGGCGACAGCCCTCCAGTGACTCCGGGAGACGATCCCAAAGCAGCTGGCCGACGAGTCGCGCAAGATCTGTGCGGGAGCTCTTCAAAAGGTGTTGGTGAAGGTGGCCTTCCGCAACCCGGGCCTCAACCTCACCAACGTCCTCAAGACCCTGCCGCCGGATGCTGATCTGCAAGCGCTCGAGACCCTTGTCGCACCCATTGTGGACAAGGTGAGCGGGATCAAGAGGGTTGAGGGCGATCACGTAGATTAGGCCGCCCGTTTTCTCCTTTTCTTGTCGCTGCTGGTCATGTTATGAAAACAATCTGTTAGAGCTGCGACAAGCTATCTTGTAATATAACTCTATTTTGGGTATCGATTGCTATGTTATTTCCTTTACTTGATTCCTTCCTTTGTATGTTTTTGCCCTACGCTTTTAGGGAACTTGTCGGCGCAGGCACCTTAGCCGCGAGTGCTGAGTGCGGGACGTCAGCAGCCTGCTGGCGGTGCCGCCACCGACAAGAAATCTTGTCGCAACTAGTCACAGCTCACTTAAGTTGTTGAGCGGACTCGAAACAAAGTAAGGGCGCAACTAGCTATGAGTTGGTTCCTCCGCGCACAGGTTTTCCATACAAAGCACGGTCGTTCGAGGAAGATAACTTAAAAAATTTAAAACTGATTGCTCAAACTTTGGCAACTTAGCTTTTCTGTCGTTTGCTTCCCTGTAAGGCGAAACTTTCTTGAACGACGCCTGGTCCACACCATTATCTTCTCCTTTCCCCCCAGCAAACTTGTGGGCGAGGGAACCTTCCTTTCTTTGAGAAAGAGAAAGAAGAGAAAATAAAGATATGGAGCCTTACGGCTCGTTATTTCTTACCGGGGGTAGGCGCTGCACAAAGTGTCAGATAACACATGCAAAAAATAGAAAGCATGAAATTGACAAGATGTGCGGAGCACATGAGCTTTACTTATGCACGGGGTCTGCGCCTGGCTTTGTACAAAGGATTACATGCAACAGCGGCAAGACTTGTACAAAAGGTGGTTGCCGGAACAGGTTCTGGCAACCGCGCCTTACGGGTAAAACTTACGAAGATGCTCAATGTGCCATCTTCGGTCTCAAGGCGGACAGCGCCAGGCCTAGTGACTCGTTTCACCCGGTAAGGGCCTTCCCACTTCAGCGTCAACTTGTTGGAATTCTTGGCGGACTGAACACACCGAAGAACAAGGTCGCCTTCCTCGAGACTTCCGGCATTAACTTTGCGGCTATGATAGTGGTGCAAAGCTTGCTGGTATCGAGCAGCTCGCACATCAGCCTGAAGACGGTCCTCCTCAAGGAGCAGCGCGTCATGTTGTCGCAGCTGCTCTTGCTCAAGCTCATCATGAGCGAGCACTCGAGGTGACCCGTATACGAGTTCCCTGGGGAGAACTGCCTCTACTCCATAGACTAGAGCGAAAGGTGTCTGGCCAGTGGCTCGATTTGGCGTCGTCCTGATCGACCAAAGAACCACCGGCAGCTCCTCAATCCAGTTCTTTCCGCACTTGCACAGCCTGTTGAAAGTCCTGGTCTTCAGCCCGCGCAGCACTTCAGCATTTGCCCTCTCCGCTTGACCGTTGCTTCTCGGATGAGCAACAGAAGCGAAGCAGACCTTGGCGCCAAGATCTTGGACGTACTGCATGAAGGTGCGGCTCGTGAATTGCGTGTCGTTGTCGGTGATGATCCTGTTAGGGATCCCGAAGCGGCAAACAATCGACCTGAAGAACTTGACTGCTGACTGTGCTGTCACCTTCCTCGCTGCTTCCACTTCCGGCCACTTTGTGAACTTGTCAATTGCAACGTACAAGTACTCAAAGCCCCCGACAGCTCGGGGAAAGGGGCCGAGGATGTCGAGCCCCTAGACCGAAAATGGCCAGGATAAAGGGATCGTCTGGAGAGCTTGAGCTGGCTGGTGTATCTGCTTGGAACGGAACTGGCACGCTTCACACTTGGTTACTTGTGCAGTTGCATCCTGGAGGGCTGTCGGCCAAAAGAAACCTTGTCGGAACACTTTGCCGGCAAGCGCTCTTGCGCCAATGTGGTGACCACATATGCCTCCATGTATCTCTGCCAACCGCTTTTGTCCATCTTCCCGGTGAATACACTTCAATTTCACACCGTTGAGTCTTCTTCTGTACAGTGTGTTGTTGACAAACTGGTACATACTTGACTGTCGGGCTACTCTTTCCACTTCTTCTTGCTCTTCGGGAAGTTCTCCTGTCTGAAGGAAACGGACAATCTGCTGTGCCCATGCTGGAGCTTGCGGCTCGACAACAAGGACTAAAGGCACATCTGCCGCTGCGGGAACATCCGCTTCTACGGCGAGAACCTGCGGCTCAGCCGGAGCTTGACGTTCCCCGGCAAGCTTGCCGGAGCAAAACTTGTCGGGAGTGTCTGCTTCAACGGAACAAACCCTAGGGCTTGCCGGAGCAGACTACTCCTCAGCACCCTCGGTGTTGATCTTGGGGACCTTCTTGGCGGCGGCTTCGGGGAGCTCTGCCGGAAAATAGTCACCAGAAATCAACTCCCTCTTCTTGCTCTGTCTAGTTGATGGCGTTACAGATGGTTGAGTCAGTTTGAGCATAAAGATCCCTGGTTCCACAGGTAACTTAAGTGCGGTGCACTTTGACAGGCCATCGGCAATGTCATTCTGAGATCTTGGAACATGTTCCATCTGTAGGCCGTCAAAGTGCTCTTCTAACTTTCTCACTTCATCAACGTAAGCTTCCATCAACGGACTCTGATAATTCTTGTTCACTTGGCGGACGACAAGCTGCGAGTCACCCCTGACAAAGAGCTTCTTGATCCCAAGGTCTGTTGCGATCCTAAGACCGGCAAGCAAACCTTCATACTCTGCGGTATTGTTTGTTGCTTGCTCCTTGGGAAAGTGCATCTGGACTACGTACTTGAGGTGCTCTCCGGTGGGCGCAACAAGTAGCACGCCCGCACCGGCGCCTTGCAGCGAGAAGGCACCATCAAAGTACATTAGCCACTCTTTGCTTGCTTCCTTGACGGGGATGCTCGTTTCTGGAATTTCTTCATCTGGTGTTGGCGTCCACTCTGCTATGAATTCTGCCAATGCTCTACTCTGGATAGTTGAAGTGCTCTCAAACTTGAGGCCAAAGCTTGACAGTTCCAGTGCCCACTCGACAATCCTGCCTGTTGCTTCTGGATTCTGCAGTATCCTCTTCAGCGGAAAATGAGTGACAACTGTGATCTCATGTGCTTGGAAGTAATGGCGCAGCTTTCTCGAGGCCATGAGAAGGCCGAAAAGCAATTTCTGCATACCAGAGTACCTTGACCTAGCCCCTTGCAGAAGGGAACTGACAAAGTAAACTGGGCGCTGCACCATTCTCTTCTGTGTCTCCTCACGCGCCTGCACAGATCCATCTTTGTCGGGACCAGAGCTTGTCGGTGAAGTCCCCTGCTTGTCGCTGGATGCATCTACCGTGGTTGCTGGCTCATCATCCGCCTCCCTCTCCGCTACTGACGCAGCACTAACCACTTGATTGGTTGCCGCTATATACAGCAGCAACTTTTCTTGTGGCTTAGGTGCGACAAGTGTTGGAGTGGAGGACATGTATCTCTTTAAGTCCTGCAGCGCAGCCTCCGCTTCCGAACTCCATTTCATTGGACCTGCCTTTTTCAATATTTTGAAAAACGGCAGGGCGCACTCAGCAGACCTAGAGATAAACCCGCTGAGAGCAGCCACGCAACTGGCAAGTCTTTGTACATCCTTGACGCGCTTTGATGCTTCAATCTGCTCAATGGCCTTTATCTTGTCGGGATTTGCCTCAATTACCCGCTGAGACACGAAGAACCCGAGAAGCTTGCCGGAGGGGACTCCAAACACACATTTCTCGGGGTTAAGCTTGAGGTTGATCTTGCGCAGATTTGCAAAGGTTTCGTCTAAATCTTGAATCAGAGTTGCCTTGTCCTTGCTCTTGACCACTATGTCATCCATGTAGGCTTCCACATTTCTGTGTATTTGTGGCTCAAAAGCGTCATGGACTACCCTTGCAAATGTTGAACCAGCATTCTTTAAACCGAAAGGCATCCGTATGAAACAGTATGTGCCACATGGAGTGATGAATGCGGTCTTCTCCTCATCCTCTTCTGCCATGAAGATCTGATGGTATACTGCATATGCGTCAAGAAATGAAAGCAAGTCACATCCAGCCGTGGAGTCAACAATCTGGTCAATGCGCGGTGAGGGAAATGGGTCTTTGGGACAAGCTTTATTGACATCGGCAAAATCGATACAAAGCCTCCATTTCCCGTTTGCCTTGCGCACGACCACAGGATTGGCCAACCACGTAGGATGGAGCACTCCTCTGACAAGGCCTGCTGCTTCCAATTTCTTGATTTCTTCTGCGATGAATTCTTGGCGCTCCACTGCTTGTTTCCTAACCTTCTGCTTGACGGGCCGCGCATGAGGACAGATGGCAAGATGGTGCTCGATTACTTTCCTGGGAACACCGGGGATGTCAGACGGTTGCCACGCAAACACGTCGACGTTCGCCCGCTGGAAAGCAACGAGCGCGCTTTCCTATTTAGGGTCGAGAGTAGCACTAATGGTGAAGGTACCACCAGTGCCGTCCTCCTTGGCGGACACCTTCTTGGTCTCTGGCGGAGCTGCCATTGTCTTCTTACGCTTGCCGGTGGAGCTCGATGGTGCGTCCTCGACGGTAGCGCAGCACTCGGAAGAGGTGCGCTTGCCGGAGTGGGCATCAGAACTCTTGCCGGACTTGGTCTTCTTCTTCCCCCGGGAGCTTCAACGGCAAGTGACTTGCGATCTGTTGCGGTTGCTGCTTCCCGATAGATCTTGTCGGCGCAGATAAGAGCATCCTTCATGTCGCCAGGGACAGAGATGACACTTATCGGGCCTGGCATCTTCAGCACGTTGTATGTCTAGTGAGAGGCTGCCATGAATTTGGCGAGTGCTGGACGGCCGAGTATCCCATTGTAAGGCAATGGAAAGTCAGCAACGTCAAAAGTGACCCTCTCAGTCCTGAAGTTCAACTCGCTGCCAAATGTCACCGGCAACGTGATCTTTCCCTTCGGCTTGCTCCTTCCCAGATTGATTCCTTGGAATGTGCCGGTCTCTTCGAGCTCGTTGTCAGGGATCTGGAGTTTCTGGAGTACCGCGGAGGAGATCAGGTTCAAGCCGGCCCCGCCGTCAAGTAGCATCTTAGTGACCTTGAGGTTGCGGATAGTTGGTGAAACCAACATCGGCAAGCATCCGACCATTTCAGAGGCTTGCGTGACTCGACGGGTGGTCCAGCACGAAGAATTTCAAGCCAGACGTACCAGAGAAGTACGACGGCAAGTCGCATCCGTCGGAGTTCCTCAGCATCTACACCATCGCGGTGCAAGCTGCCGGGGGGCGGGACGACAAGATCCTTGCCAACTACTTCCCGCTGGTGCTCAAGCCCAATGTCCGGTCCTGGCTCATGCACTTGCCGGATAACTCCATATCCTCCTGGGCAGACCTATGCCATCAGTTTGTCGGCGCCTTTACAGGCGGCCACAAACCTCATGGCCAAGAGAGCGACCTTCATCTGCTCGCCCAAAAGGAAGGAGAGCCCCTATGCAAGTACATTTAGAGATTCAGCCGTGTACAGCACAACATCCCAGATGTCCACCCTGCCGCGGTCATCAGCGCGTTCCATCAGAACGTGCGAAACCGCAGGATGTGGGAGGAGATGGCGATGTGCAAAATCAAAGACGTCAGTGAGCTATATGCCCTGGCCGACAAGTGTGCACGTGCTGAGGAAGGGAGGAAACTCCCCGGAGAGAATACAGGAGCAGGAGGATCTGACAGCGAGGATGCCGCCCCGGCAAAGAAAAACCGGCGGCGGAACAACAGGAAGAAGAAAGGCAAAGATGTGCTAGTCGTTGAGAAGTCCGGCAACGGAGGTGGCGCCAAGAAAGCCAAAGCTGGTAGCTCCGGCAAGGAGATTGCCGCATGCACCAACTGCCAGGCTGTGGCGGTCGCCGACAAGCAGTACTGCAAGATCCACCGCACCAAGGGCCATGACCTCCAGAGCTGCAAGAAGGTCGAGCAGCTTGTCGAGCAGCAAAAGGCTGAATACAAGCGACGCGACAAGGAGAAGGCAAAAGAAGGTGCTGGAGGATCCAGCAAGAAACGCCCCGGCCGAGGAGGACGCCGCGGCAAGGCCAAGCAGCGGCAAGGAGACAGACCTCCCCGCGGCCGCGACAAGGATGAAGATGACGACGGCGATGAAGATATGGATGATGATGAGACCGGTGAGCAGGAGTTCCAGAAAGCCACAGAGGTCCTATGCGTTGACGGCGGTGCTTCTCTGCATACTTAACACCGCCAGCTCAAGCAGTGGGTGCGGGAAGTCAATGCGGCGGAACCACCCGTCGAGTCACGCAAGCCTCTGAAATGGTCCAGCACGCCTATCATCTTTGATATTGAGGACCACCCTGATCGCATAACTGCGGTCGGATGCTTGCCGATGTTGGTTTCACCAACTATCCGCAACCTCAAGGTCACTAAGATGCTAGTTGACGGCGGGGCCGGCTTGAACCTGATCTCCTCCGCGGTACTCCAGAAACTCCAGATCCCTGACAGCGAGCTCGAAGAGACCGGCACATTCCAAGGAATCAATCCGGGAAGGAGCAAGCCGAAGGGAAAGATCACGTTGCCGGTGACATTTGGCAACGAGTTGAACTTCAGGACTGAGAGGGTCACTTTTGACGTTGCTGACTTTCCATTGCCTTACAATGGGATACTCGGCCGTCCAGCACTCGCCAAATTCATGGCAGCCTCTCACTACGCATACAACATGCTTAAGATGCTAGGCCCGATAAGTGTCATCTCTGTCCCTGGCGACAAGAAGGATGCTCTTATCTGCGCCGACAAGATCTATCGGGAAGCAGCATCTGCAATAGATTGCAAGTCACTTGCCGTTGAAGCTCCCGGGGGGGATGAAGAAGATCAAGTCCGGCAAGAGTTCTGATGCCCACTCCGGCAAGCGCACCTCTTCGGAGTGCTACGCTACCGTCGAGGACGCACCATCGAGCTCCACCGGCAAGTGTAAGAAGACAATGGCGGCTCTGCCAGAGACCAAGAAGGTGTCCGCCAAGGAGGACGGCACTGGTGGTACCTTCACCATCAGTGCCACTCGCGACCCTAAATAGGAAAGCGCGCTCGTTGCTTTCCTGCGGGCGAACGTCGACGTGTTTGCGTGGCAACCGTCTGACATCCCCGGTGTTCCCAGGAAAGTAATCGAGCACCATCTTCCCGTCTGAACTCATGCGCGGCCCATCAAGCAGAAGGTCAGGAAACAAGCAGTGGAGCGCCAAGAATTCATCGCAGAAGAAATCAAGAAATTGGAAGCAGCAGGCCTTGTCAGAGGAGTGCTCCATCCTACGTGGTTGGCCAATCCTGTGGTTGTGCGCAAGGCAAATGGGAAATGGAGGCTTTGTATCGATTTTACCGATGTCAATAAAGCTTGTCCCAAAGACCCATTTCCCTTACCGCGCATTGACCAGATTGTTGACTCCACGGCCGGATGTGACTTGCTTTCATTTCTTGACGCATACTCAGGATACCATCAGATCTTCATGGCAGAAGAGGATGAGGATAAGACCGCATTCATCACTCCATGTGGCACATACTGTTTCATACGGATGCCTTTCGGTTTAAAGAATGCTGGTTCAACATTCGCAAGGGTAGTCCATGACGCTTTTGAGCCACAAATACACAGAAATGTGGAAGCCTACATGGATGACATAGTGGTCAAGAGCAAGGACAAGGCAACTCTGATTCAAGATTTAGACGAAACCTTTGCAAATCTTCGCAAGATCAACCTCAAGCTTAACCCCGAGAAGTGTGTGTTTGGAGTCCCCTCCGGCAAGCTTCTCGGGTTCTTCGTGTCTCAGCGGAGAATTGAGGCCAATCCCGACAAGATCAAGGCCATTGAGCAGATTGAAGCACCAAAGCGCGTCAAGGATGTACGAAGACTTGCCGGTTGCGTGGCTGCTCTCAGCAGGTTTATCTCTAGGTCTGCTGAGCATGCCCTGCCGTTTTTCAAAATATTGAAAAAGGCAGGTCCAATGAAATGGACTCCGGAAGCGGAGGCTGCGCTGCAGGACTTAAAGAGATACCTGTCCTCCACTCCAACACTTGTCGCACCCAAGCCACAAAAAAAGTTGCTACTGTATATAGCGGCAACCAATCAAGTGGTTAGTGATGCATTAGTAGCGGAGAGGGAGGCGGATGATGAGCCAGCAACCACGGTAGATGCATCCAGCGACAAGCAGGGGACTTCACCGACAAGCTCTGGTCCGACAAAGATGGATCTGCGCAGGCGCGTGAGGAGATACAGAAGAGAATGGTGCAGCGCCCAGTTTACTTTGTCAGTTCCCTTATGCAGGGGGGCTAGGTCAAGGTACTCTGGTGTGCAGAAATTGCTTTTCGGCCTTCTCATGACCTCGAGAAAGTTGCGCCATTACTTCCAAGCACACGAGATCACAGTTGTCACTCGTTTTCCGCTGAAGAGGATACTGCAGAATCCAGAAGCAACAGGCAGGATTGTTGAGTGGGCACTGGAACTGTCAAGCTTTGGCCTCAAGTTTGAGAGCACTTCAACTATCCAGAGCAGAGCATTGGCAGAATTCATAGCAGAGTGGACGCCAACACCAGATGAAGAAATTCCAGAAACGAGCATCCCCATCAAGGAAGCAAGCAAAGAGTGGCTGATGTACTTTGATGGTGCCTTCTCGCTGCAAGGCGCCGGTGCGGGCGTGCTACTTGTTGCGCCCACCGGAGAGCACCTCAAGTACGTAGTCCAGATGCACTTTCCCAAGGAGCAAGCAACAAAAAATACCGCAGAGTATGAAGGTTTGCTTGCCGGTCTCAGGATCGCAGCAGACCTTGGGATCAAGAAGCTCATTGTCAGGGGTGACTCGCAGCTTGTCGTCTGCCAAGTGAACAAGAATTATCAAAGTCCGTTGATGGAAGCTTACGTTGATGAAGTGAGAAAGTTAGAAGAGCACTTTGACGGCCTACAGATGGAACATGTTCCAAGAGCTCAGAACGACATTGCCGATGGCCTGTCGAAGTGCGCCGCACTTAAGTTACCTGTGGAACCAGGGATCTTTGTGCTCAAACTGACTCAACCGTCTGTAACGCCATCAACTGGACAGAGCAAGAAGAGGAAGTTGATTTCTGGTGACTATTTTCCGGCAGAGCTCCCCGAAGCCGCCGCCAAGAAGGTCCCCAAGATCAACACCGAGGATGCTGAGGAGCAGTCTGCTCCGGCAAGCCCTAGGGTTTGTTCCATTGAAGCAAACGCTCCCGACAAGTTTTGCTCCGGCAAGCTTGCCGGGGAAAGTCAAGCTCCGGCTGAGCCGCAGGTTCTCGCCGTAGAAGCGGATGTTCCCACAGCAGCAGATGCGCCTTTAGTCCTTGTTGTCGAGCCGCAAGCTCCAGCATGGGCACAGCAGATTGTCTGTTTCCTTCAGACAGGAGAACTTCCCGAAGAGCAAGAAGAAGCGGAAAGAGTAGCCCGGCAGTCAAGTATGTACCAGTTTGTGGACAACACACTGTACAGAAGAAGACTCAAGGTGTGAAATTGAAGTGTATTCCCCGGGAAGATGGACAAAAGCTATTGGCAGAGATACATGGAGGCATATGTGGTCACCACATTGGCGCAAGAGCGCTTGCCGGCAAAGCGTTCTGGCAAGGTTTCTTTTGGCCGACATCCCTCCAGGATGCAACTGCTCAAGTAACCAAGTGTGAAGTGTGCCAGTTCCATTCCAAGCAGATACACTTGCCAGCTCAAGCTCTCCAGACGATCCCTTTATCCTGGCCATTTTCGGTCTGGGGGCTCGACATCCTCGGCCCCTTTCCCCGAGCTGTCGGGGGCTTTGAGTACTTGTACGTTGCAATCGAAAAGTTCACAAAGTGGCCGGAAGTGGAAGCAGTGAGGAAGATGACAGCATAGTCAGCAGTCAAGTTCTTCAGGTCGATTGTTTGCCGCTTCGGGATCCCTAACAGGATCATCACCGACAACGGCACGCAGTTCACGAGCCACATCTTCATGCAGTACATCCAAGATCTTGGCGCCAAGGTCTGCTTCGCTTCTGTTGCTCATCCGAGAAGCAACGGTCAAGCGGAGAGGGCAAATGCTGAAGTGCTGCGCTGGCTCAAGACCAGGACTTTCGACAGGCTGCGCAAGTGCGGAAAGAACTGGATTGAGGAGCTGCCGGTGGTTCTTTGGTCGACCAGGACGACGCCAAATCGAGCCACAGGCCAGACACCTTTCACTCTAGTCTATGGAGCAGAGGCAGTTCTCCCCACGGAACTCGTATACGGGTCACCTCGAGTGCTCGCTCATGATGAGCTTGAGCAAGAGCAGCTGCGACAGGATGACACGCTGCTCCTTGAGGAGGACCGTCTTCAGGCCGCTGTACGAGCTGCTCGTTACCAGCAAGCTTTGCGCCGCTACCATAGCCGCAAAGTTAATGCCAGAAGTCTCGAGGGAGGCGACCTTGTTCTTCGGCGCGTTCAGTCCGCCAAGAATTCCAACAAGTTGACGCCGAAGTGGGAAGGCCCTTACCGGGTGAAACGAGTCACTAGGCCTGGCGCTGTCCGCCTTGAGACCGAAGATGGCACTCCGGTGAGCAACTCCTGGAACATTGAGCATCTTCGTAAGTTTTACCCGTAAGGCGCGGTTGCCGGAACCTGTTCCGGCAACCACCTTTTGTACAAGTCTTGCCGATGTTGCATGTAATCCTTTGTACAAAGCCGGGCGCAGACCCCGTGCATAAGTAAAGCCCATGTGCTCCACACATCTTGTCAATTTCATGCTTTCTATTTTTTTGCACATGTTATCTCATACTTTGTGCAGCGCCTACCCCGGTAAGCAATAACGAGCCGTAAGGCTCCATATCTTTATTTTCTCTTCTTTCTCTTTCTCAAAGAAAGGAAGGTTCCCACGCCCACAAGTTTGCCGGGGGAAAGGAGAAGATAATGGTGTGGACCAAGCGTCGTTCAAGAAACTTTCGCCTTACCGGGAAGCAAACGACAGAAAAGCTAAGTTGCCAAAGTTTGAGCAATCAGTTTTAAAAAAATTTAAGTTATCTTCCTCGAACGACCGTGCTTTGTATGGAAAACCTGTGCGTGGAGGAACCAACTCGTAGCTAGTTGCGCCCTTACTTTGTTTCGAGTCCGCTCAACAACTTAAGTGAGCTACGACTAGTTGCGACAAGGTTTCTTGTCGGTAGCGGCACCGCCAGCAGGCTGTTGACGTCCCGCACTCAGCGCTCGCGGCTAAGGTGCCTGCGCCGACAAGTTCCCTAAAAGCGTAGGGCAAAAACATGCAAAGGAAGGAATCAAGTAAAGGAAATAACATGGCAATCGCTACCCAAAATAGAGTTATATTACAAGATAGCTTGTCGCAGCTCTAACAGATCGTTCTCATAACATGACCAGCAGCGACAAGAAAAGGAGAAAACGGGCGGCCCAATCTACGCGATCGCCCTCAACCCTCTTGCTCCCGCTCACCTTGTCCACAATGGGTGCGACAAGGGTCTTGAGCGCTTCCAGATCAGCATCCGGCGGCAAGGTCCTGAGGACGTTGCTGAGGTTGAGGCCTGGGTTGCGGAAGGCCACCTTCACCAACACCTTTTGAAGAGCTCCCACGCAGATCTTGCGCGACTCATCGGCCAGCTGCTTTGGGATCCTCTCCCAGAGTCGCTGGAGGGCCGTCGCCACGCCTCTGAAGAACAAGCTGATCTTGGCGCTGGGTTGGAGGTTCTCATCGGAGGAATACCCGAGATCCTCCATCCCCAGCTGCGCCAGCTCCCTATCGATGGATGCGGCAACATCCACGAGACCCTCCGTCCAGTGCTCCACATTCTCCCTAAAAGTGTTCTGGGCGGCGGCGGCCCTCGCCAGCAGCACCTCGTCAGCCTTGATCTTCTCCTTCAAGGCCACCTCCTGCTCCCTCGCGCCGTCCAGCGTCTTGGTCAAAGTAGTCAGCTTCAACTCAAGATCTGCGTTGGAGTCCTTGGCGGCGCTAAGCTCCTTGCCCTTCTCGGCGAGATGACTTTGCAGCTCGCCCAAGGTGTAGGCGTCCTTCTCGCGCTCACTCTTGAGCGCGGCAAGCTCTTCACCGCTCGCCTTGAGATTGGCCTCCAGCTGCGCCACCTTCGTCTCCAGCTCCTTGGCGGCTGCGGCAGCATCCTCTGCTTCCTTGAGAGCCCCACCGAATGTTTGCTCGCGCGCGGCAAGCTCCTCCTCGTGGCTGTCAAGGTTGACCTTCCGCTGCGCCAACTCGCCCTCCCGCGCAGACAGCTCCTCGGCGGCAAGCCGCTGTTGCTCTTCAACTTTAGCCTTCTCGAGGGGGAAGGCTTTCCGCTCCTCGGCGAATTGCTCCCGCTCCTCTGCCAAGGACCGGAGAGCTTCCTGGTTAAGACCCCGGAGCTTCTCCGCGCGCTTCTCGATGTCCACTCCCCCTTCGCGACAAGCGCTGCTCGGGATTCCAGCTTGGCCTGTCGAGCGCGGTAGAGCGACACCAGCTTCCGCAGCAGCCGTTCCTCCTCAGACTCACCACTGCTGCTGCTCGGCGCATCAACCAGCGTCAACCCAGCGGAGACGAGCACCTCTCCATCCAAGATTTCTCCTTCGACCGGCGGCCTGGAGCTTGACGCCCAGGGGAGCTTGATGAAGACGCCATCGCCGGCCTTCAAATAGGCATCGGGCTGGGGCTCTTCGGAGCCTGACGCTGCGGCAGCGGCGGAGGGATCGGCGGTCAGCGTAGCGCCTGGCGCTCCTGCGGCCTCGGGGCCGTCAGTACGATCGCCAGACCCCTCGACAGCTTTTGCGGCAGCAGCTTTGGCGGCCTCTTCGCCGGCGGGATCTTCAGCGCCAACTGCTTCTTCGGTGGCAGCGGCGTCGTCCGTATTGCCGTGCGCGTTCTCTTCGTCGGCGACCTCGATCTCCATCGGCTCCGTGGCAGAGGGATCTGACGGCCGGAAAAGGGAGAAAAGTCAAGCAAATATCCGAAAAGAAAATCAGAAAAAGAAGAACCCAAGGGAAGTTTTCAAGCAAGAGGATTACCTGTATTGGGTTCTACAGTCATGGTCTCCGCCACCAGGGGTCGCTGGTGTTGTCCCTTGCCGGAGAACTCTCCCTTGCCGGAGACTTCTCCCTTACCGGAAAATTCTCCCTTGCCGAAGAACGCTTCCTTGCCGGGGAACCCTCCCTTGGCGGTGTAGTCGAAGCAGATGGCACGTCGGGGGCAGCTTCCGAGCGCTCCTGGTGAGGCTGCTCTGCTCCTATGCAAACCAATAGTCAGATGTCAGCAAAGAAAGAGCACCCATGCGCGCCTAACAGCGGGAAGTAAACATATACTTACGCTGGGGGCTGCGCTGGGGGCTGCTTTGGGGAATAGTTGCCGGGTCCGGCAAGGTGGTCTCGGACACACCCCCTGCTGTCGCGGTAGGTTCGTCCTCGATGACAATCACCGGGACCTTGGCTCTCTTCGCCGCTCTCGGGGCCAGAGTCCTGAAAAGGAATGAGTTCGGAGTAAAGCAAATCAGTTACAAGACAAAACAGCAAGAGTTGAAGAACTACAAGTACAGCCAAGAATCTTACTCTTCTTCTTCCTCGTCGGAGCTGAGCGCGGAGAGGTCGAAGTCCGGCCCACCTTCGACGCGACGAGGCGGAGTAGTAGGTTCCCTTAGCCGCTTGGCGGGGGCAGTGGCGGTGGTCTAAGACGGCTCAGCTCCAGCCGCCGCCGCGGCATGAGGAGCGGCAGGAGCAGAAACAGTGGTCCGGGAGGACCCCGCTCCAGTTGCCGCAGCGGCGTGAGGTGCTCCCGCGGCAACAGTGCTTGCCACGGTGGAGGGTGTCGCGCGGCGTGGCGGCTGTTGACTCGTCTGCCGCCCCGCTATGTTCCCGGCCTTGCGGAGACGCCTTCTTGGTGGAGCTGGGGGCTCTGCTTGCGGCGAGCTGTCTGAAGATGAGGAGGAAGAGGAGTTGGTCTTAACGAGCCGCTCGCACCCTCGGCGGACTCGCTCGACTCGACTTCAGGCCCGGCAAGCTCTCCCTCGCCGGCAAACCCCTCTCGCTCGGCAAGGCTTGCCGCCTCTGCTACCTCTGCCTCCTCCATGGTGAATCCAAACTCGCCCGCGGCAGCGGCTGCCGCCGCCTATTCCAGCCTAGTGGCGATGCGCTGCATCTCCTCATCGGTGGTGTCGCGAGTAAGGCTTTTCTGTTCATCGGAGCGGACCGGCACTTCTACCAAGCCGTCAAAGAACTCCTGCACGACGTCGTCTGCAGGCTCTTGCCAAGTTGGGACAATTCCATGCGAATCGCACAGCGGCATCATTGCACGGATGCGGTCGAGCGAGGAGTTGTTGCACAGCGGAACGACACCCTTCGGCAACCTAAATACTTCGGGATGTTGAGGGTCGTGCTTGAACAGTTCCAGGAGCATCGCGTCCAGTTCCAGGACAGTGAAGTTGAAGTTGAGGCCCGGGCGCAACCTCATGATGTCCGCCACATTCTGGAACTCCTAGGCGGGTCTCCTCCTCTCCTGCAAGGGGGCGATGCGGCGGCGAAGAAAATCTGCGCCAACAGCGCCTACAGTGAGCCCGGCAAGCCTGAGGCGTAGGATCCGGGTGACGGCAATCTTCAGCCTATCGTCTTCCGGGGCCACGTTGCTCCAATCGTTGCCGCGCGCTACTGGGGTTTGGCGCTGGGCGGTAAACGGCTGCGGGTTCTCCTCGACAATCCAGCACCAGTCTGCTCTCCATTCCTCCCACTTGCCGCGAAGCTCTCCCTCCAGATAAGCTTCCTTCTTGCCAGCTCTCGAGATCCAGGCGATTCCGCCGGATAAAGGCTCCCCTCTCTCAACTCGGGGCATAAAGAAGTGGCGAAAAAGAGCTACATTTGGATAGACTCCGACAAAGTTTTCGCAGAGATGTGCGAAAACTGCCATGGTCAGAACGGCATTGGGGGTGAAGTCAAGGAGGCGGAACCCGTAGGTGTTCATAATGTCGCAGAAAAACTCAGAGAAAGGCGGGCAGAGCCCGCAGTAGAAGAACAACGCGAAGAAGGGATACCCATTCGGAGCCAGTTCCGAAGCGGCGGCTGAGAGTACCTTCGTGCGCGGATGCGCTCGCGTCTCCGTCGACCAGAAGAGGTAGTAATACTCCCTCAGCTCCTTTGCGGCGAGCTTGAGGGGGAAGGCTGCCCGCTCCTTTCACAGCACTGCGAGCCGCTGCGCCTCGGTCAACTTCACGGCCTTCCGCTTGTCGGCTTTCGGAGCCATAGCGGAGGTGGTGGGGGAGATCGACGGCGTTGGTGGTGCTGGTGGCGATGGGGGGCGGAGCGCTGCTCTCTTTCAGCTTTGGGAAGAAGGGGGGACCGGCGGAGGTTTTTGAGATTGGAATAGCAACAGGCAAGATGGGCGAACTGCCCCTGTTTCCCCTTCTTATAAAGAGGGAGGGGGCGGACGTTCCGTCTTTCCGAATAAAGAAACCACCCACGATATCTCCCATGACGCCGCATTCGACGCGTGCCGTTCGGGGAGGGCGCGGTGGATACGGAGTAAGATACGGCGTAACCCAGGCCGCGCGTGCCCGTGCCCTGTTTTGGGCTTGGCCCAATAGCGCTCGGCACCGTGTGTGGCCCAGGCCCGGGGGCTCCTGTCGGTGTACTAGAGTAGGGGTACCCTAGTATCCCGAACTTGTGCACGGGCAGTCGCAGCACCCCGCGGCAAGGCTTGCCGGGTGACCGCCAAGGTCCTCCGTGGTTCCTTTGGAGCCATTCAAGAACAAAGTATTCAAGCCAAGGAGACAAGGCCCCGGCAAGAGGAGCTTGCCGAGAAGGCCAACCAAGGCATCTCAAGGAACTTGCCGCGACGCGCCACGCATCCCGGCGAGGCCCGGTGAGCGACAAGCTTCCGGACGCGACAAGACAACGACCGCGGCAAGGCGCTTGCCGCGGCAAGCTACCACTCTGTACCCGCGCTCCAGCACATCCACCAACGTGTCGCCCTGAGACCTTACCAGGCACGCGTGGCAAGAGGCTGTGCAGCCAGCGGTGCGCGGTGGCAAGCGACGCTGACAAGATTGCCATCGTGGCAAGTGGTGGCGTCCCTGACGGTCCCTTTTTGCACTATTTGGGCGACGCAGACGGGCATTTAATGCCTTTGTCCCCTGCCGTCAGGGTTAGTTATGATACACTGTACAGGTAGTTGTACCAATCGCAACACCTTTCCATTTTTACCCTTGTCTGCGTTGCCACCTGTCGATGACCTCTTGAGCATATAAAAGGAGGCCCATGCGCAACGTAGAGGGGGGTTCGAAGGCAGAAAAACACTCACGCTCGGTCTCGTTAGCAGCTAGTGTGTACTGTAGCACTCAGCGCTCCCGAGCAAGAACTCAATACACTCAGACATGCAGCAGTAGGAGTATTATCTCTCCGGAGAGCTCCGAAGCTGGGTAAACTGCTCGTGTGCTTCGCCTCGATCTGCTCTTCGCGGAGAAAGATGTTAGGGGAACTGATCCACGAACACCTATGGGACCGGCGGACCGAGCCCCTTTCGGTTCGGCGGGGGGCGGAGGTCGCGCGAAGAGCAGATCGAGGCGAAGCACACGAGCAGTTTACCCAGCTTCGGAGCTCTCCGGAGAGATAATACTCCTCCTGCTGCATGTCTGAGTGTATTGAGTTCTTGCTCGGGAGCGCTGAGTGCTACAGTACACACTAGCTGCTAACGAGACCGAGCGTGAGTGTTTTTCTGCCTTCGAAACCCCCCTCTATGTTGCGCATGGGCCTCCTTTTATATGCTCAAGGGGTCACCGATAGGTGGCAACGTAGACAAGGGTAAAAATGGAAAGGTGTTGCGGTTGGTACAACTACCTGTACAGTGTATCATACCTAACCCTGACGGCAGAGGACAAAGGCATTAAATGCCCGTCTGCGTCGCCCAAATAGTGCAAAATGGGACCGTCAGGGACGCCACCGCTTGCCACGATGGCAATCTTGTCAGCGTCGCTTGCCACCGCGCAGTGCTGGCTGCACAGCCTCTTGCCACGCGTGCCTAGTAAGGTCCCAGGGTGACACGTTGGTGGATGTGCTGGAGCGCGGGTACAGAGTGGTAGCTTGCCGTGGCAAGCGCCTTGCCGCGGTCGTTGTCTTGTCGTGTCCGGAAGCTTGTCGCTCACCGGGCCTCGCCGGGACGCGTGGCGCGTCGCGGCAAGTTCCTTGAGATGCCTTGGTTGGCCTTCACGGCAAGCTCCTCTTGCTGGGGCCTTGTCTCCTTGGCTTGAATACTTTGTTCTTGAATGGCTCCAAAGGAACCACGGAGGACCTTGGCGGTCACCTGGCAAGCCTTGCCACAGGGTGCTGCGACTGCCCGTGCACAAGTTCGGGATACTAGGGTACCCCTACTCTAGTACACCGACACAAACTCAAAGTTCATCGGATCCCAACAAACACACTGCAAAAAGAGTTACATCACATGGATCCCCAAGAGACCGTTGTATTGAGAATCAAACAAGAGAGAGGAAGCCATCTAGCTACTAACTACAGACCCATAGGTCTAGAGTGAACCACTCATGCATCATTAGAGAGGAACCAATGAGGATGATGCACCCCTCCGTGATGGTGTCTAGATTGGATCTGGTGGTTCTGGAACTTGTGGCGGCTGGAATTGATTTTCGTCGACTCCCCTAGGGTTTCTGGAATATTGGGGTATTTATAGAGCAAAGATGCAGTGCGGGAGGCCACCGAGGTGGGCATAACCCACCTGGGAACGCCTGGGCCCCCAGGCATGCCCTGGTAGGTTGTGCCCCCCTCAGGGCACCCCTCTCGTACTTCTTCGGCCCATCTTGTGTCTTCTGGTCCAGAAAAAATCCACAAAAAGTTTCACTGCGTTTGGACTCCGTTTGGTATTGATTTCCTGTGATGTAAAAAACAGGCAGAAAACAGCAACTGGCATTGGGCACTATGTAAAATAGGTTAGTACCAAAAAATGGTATAAAATGATTGTAAAACATCCAAGAATGATAATATAATAGCATAGAACAATCAAAAATTATATATATGTTGGAGACGTATCAGCATCCCCATGCTTAATTCTTGCTCGTCCTCGAGTAGGTAAATGATAAAAATATAACTTTTGATGTGGAATGCTGCCTAACATGTTCATCACATATTCTTTTCTTTGTAGCACGGACATTTGGACTTTTATATGGTTAGGCAATAGTCTAGTTTTGACATGAAGACTTTAATACTCAAGCATATCAACAAGCAACCATGTCTTTCAAAATATCAACGTAAAGCAAGTTATCCCTAGCCCATTATGCCCAGCCATTGATTCATTCATGAAACACACTCGAATACTAGCTATACCCAATGCTCAAGTACGATCATAGTTCCCCTTAGTTGGTGCTTTATAAGAGAAGATGGAGACTCGAATAAAAAAATGCATAAAGTAAAAGAAAGGCCCTTCGCGGAGGGAAGTAAGGATTTGTAGATGTGCCAGAGCTCAAAGCGAAAATGAGATATAAAAACATTTTGGGAGGCATACTTTCCCACCAACGAAAACGACTTAGAGTTCCCAACACTTTCCATGCTAGATATATCATAGGCGGTTCCCAAACAGAAAAAAAGTTTATCCCTTTTCCCACCATACTTCCACTTTCCATGGATAACCGAATCCACGGATGCCCTCCATACCAACACTTTCCAAGGAACTTATTATTTGACAACATATAGTAAATTCATTTTTCATTTCGGGACTGGGCATCCCTAATACCATTGCCGTACTCTCGTGCAGTGGCAAGTGAATAAAAACTCATCATGAGAGTAACACATCTAGCAGGGAAAATATCGGTCACCCCTCACCGCCTCGCCAGCGGTACAAGCACACAAAAGAGAAATTTATTTTGAAAATTAGAGATGGCACATTCAAATTTTCTTAGAACGACATGGAAATGTCGCATATAGGTAGGTATAGTGGACTCATATGGCAAAACTGGTTTAAAGGGGTTTGGATGCACAAGTAGTGATCATACTTAGTGCAAATGAAGGCTAGCAAACAGATTGAGAAGCGTCCAACCAAGAAACGAAAAATCTCATAAGTGAGCATTAAGCATAACTAACACCGAATAATGCACCACAAGTAGGATGTAATTTTCATTGCATAGCTATTGATTTTCATGCTTGCATAGGGAATCACAAACCTTAACACCAATATTCTTACTAAAGCATAATTACTCATCAACATGACTCACATATCATATCGTCATATCTCAAAACCATTACAAAGAACCAAGTTTATTTTGTCCAATGATGTTCATGAAAGTTTTTACTATATCCTCCTTGGACATCTATCACTTTGGGACTAGTTTCATATGTTGCTTTTAATAAGTTCAAACAAATATAAGTGAAGAACATGAGCATAATATTTCTTTCTCTCAAAATAATTTAAGTGAAGCAAGAGATAATTTATTAAAAAATACTAACTCAAAAATAAATCTAAGTGAAGCATGAGACAATTTCTTCAAAAAATAACAAAGCACACCGTGCTCAAAAAGATATAATTGAAGCACTAGAGCAATTCCATGGCTATAGAAATTTAAGTGAAGCATATGAGCAAGCATAACACAATTTTTGGCTCTCTCAAATAGGTGTGTCCAGCAAGGATTCAAGACTTCAAATAAAAAGAAAAACAAGCAAATACTCAAAATCATACAAGACGCTCCAAGCAAAACTCAAATATGTGACGAATAAAAATATAGCTCCAAGTAAAATACCGATGGTCGTTAGAAGAAAGAGGGGATGCCACTCGGGGGCATCCCCAAGCTTAGTTCCTTGCTACTTATTGAATATTATCTTGGGGTGTCTCGGGCATCCCAAGCTTAGCCTTTCGCTAATCCTTATTCCTTCATCCATCGTAATATCACCCAAAACTTGAAAACTTCAATCACACAAAACTCAACAAAAACCTTCATGAGATCCGTTAGTATAAGAAAGCAAACCACTACTTTAAGTACTGTTGCAAACCCATTCATATTTTATTTTTGCATTATATCTACTGTATTCCAACTTTTCTATGGCAAAAACTCTTCAAAGAAAACCATAGAATCATCAAAACCAGCACACAACGCAAAGAAAACAGAATCTGTCAAAAACAGAACAGTCTGTAGCAATCTGGATATTTTGATTACTTCTGTAGCTCCAAAATTTCTGAAAAATTAGGAAAATGTGGGCAATTTGTTTATTAATCTTCTGCAAAAAATAATCAACTCAAAAGCACTCTGCTGTTAAATATGTGAACTACTTTCGTGAGCACAAAAGTTTCTGTTTTTCACCAAGATCAAATCAACTCTCATCCAAATCATCCCAAAGGCCTGGCTTGGCACAAACACTAATTTAAACCACCAAAACACATCTAATCAGAGGCATAATTGGGTATTTTATTGAAAACCTCAAGAAAACCAAAAGGCAAAAAGATACAAGTTTTGTTGCCTCCCAACGAGTGCTTTCGTTCTACGCCCCTAGCTAGGCATAAGACTTCATTGATGCTCACATGAAAGATAAGAATTGAAGCACAAAGAGAGCATCATAAAACATGTGACAAACACACTTAAGTCTAACATACTTCCTATGCATAGACATTTGATAGGAAAACAAATTATCAAGACAAGAAACATCTAACATATGCAAAGAAGAGGAATAAAACATTGACGATCTCAACATAACAAGAGGTAACTTAGTACCATGAAAATTTCTACAACCATATTTTCCTTTCTCATAATAATTACATGTGGGATCATATTCAAATTCAACAAATAGCTATCACATAAGATATTCTCTACATGATCCACATGCATGCAAAGTTGACACTCTTCCAAAATAGTGGGATCATCAAATAAAGTCATGAACTCTCTCCAAGCCCACTTTCAATATTATCGCAAACATATTCATCATGGGGCTTAAATAAATTTTCAATATTATAAGAAGAATCACCCCAATCATGATCATTGCAATAAGTAGTAAACATACCAAAACAAGCATCCCCAAGCTTGGGGTTTTGCATATAACTAACACAATTGACATTAACGGAATTTATAATAACATCATTGCAATCATGCTTTTCATTCTAGGAGCTATCATCAATCACTTTATAAATTCTTTCGTTTAACACTTCATCACAATTTTCAGATTCATAAATCTCAACCAAAACATCATAAAGATAACCTAGTGAACTCAATCACTATCAGTTGGTTCATCATAATTGGATCTTTTGAAAAGATTAGCAAGTGGATGAGGATCCATATCAATAGATTTTTAGCAAGCAAAGATGCAAGCAAATAGAAGGCACGTGGTAACACAAGTAAACATGAGATCTGACGAGAAAAAAGCAAATGAAAAAGAAGGCGAATAACACGACAAATTTTTGTGAAGTGGGGGAGAGGAAAAGAGAGGCAAATGGCAAATAATGTAAATTGAAAGGAGATGAGATTTGTGATTAGGAACATGGTTGATGTTGATGATGTCTCCCTAGCAATGGCGCCAGAAATTCCTTTTAAAGTTTGCTTGAACTACTTCGGTATTTCGCCAAAGAGGAAGGGATGATGCAGCACAACAACGGTAGGTATTTCCCTTAGTGATGAGATCAAGGTTATCGAACTAGTAGGAGAACCACGCAACACCACGTAAACAGCTCCTGCACACAAAGAACAAATACTTGCAACCCGACGTAAGAGAGGGGTTGTCAATCCCTCACGAGTAAAAAGATAGGTAAATTGTAGTAGATTAGATAAATAGATCTCGCGGAACACGAGATAAAATAAATTACTAAAAATTGCAGCAAGGTATTTTTGTATTTTTGGTTTAATAGATCTGAAAATAAAAGCAAATAAAAATAGATCGCGAAGGGAAATATATTAAGTAGAGACCCGGGGGCCGTAGGTTTCACTAGTGGCTTCTCTCGAGAAAAATAGCAAATAGTGAATAAACAAATTACTGTTGGGCAAGATAGAACTTCAAATACTCTTGACGATAGCCAGGTAATGATCATTATATAGGCATCACGTCCAAGATTAGTAGACCAACTCCTGCCTTCATCTACTACTATTACTCCACACATCGACCGCTATCCAGCATGCATCTAGTGTATTAAGTTCATGGAAAAATGGAGTAATGCAATAAGAACGATGACATGATGTAGACATGATCTATTTATGTAGAAATAGACCCCATCTTGTTATCCTTAATAGAAATGATACATATGTGTCGGTTCCCCTTCTGTCATTGGGATCAAGCACCATAAGATCGAACCCATCACAAAGCACCTCTTCCCATTGCAAGATTAATAGATCAAATTAGCCAAACAAAACCCAAATATCAGAGAAGAAATACGAGAAATAAGCAATCATACATATAATAGATCAAAGAAGACTCAAATAACTTTGGATAAAAACATAGATCTTATCACAAACTCAAAGTTCATCGAATCCCAACAAACGCACCGCAAACAGAGTTACATCATATGGATCTCCAAGAGACCATTGTATTGAGAATCAAACGAGAGAGAGGAAGCCATCTAGCTACTAAGTACGGACCTGTAGGTCTACAATGAACTACTCACGCATCATCGGAGAGGCACCAATGAGGATGATGAACCCCTCCATGATGGTGTCTAGATTGGATCTGGTGGTTCTGGAACATGCGGTGGCTGGAATTGATTTTTCTCGACTCCCCTAGGGTTTCTGGAATATTGGGGTATTTATAGAGCAAAGAGGCGGTGCGGGAGGCCACCAAGGTGGGCATAACCCACCTGGGCGCGCCTAGGCTCCCAAGCGCGCCCTGGTGGGTTGTTCCGCCCTCGAGGCACCCCTCTGGTACCTCTTCATCCCATCTTGTGTCTTCTGGTCCAGAAAAAATCCACAGAAGGTTTCACTGTGTTTGTACTCCATTTGGTATTGATTTCCTGCGATGTAAAAAACAAGCACAAAACAGCAACTGGCACTGGGCACTATGTCCATATGTTAGTACCAAAAAATTATATAAAATGATTGTAAAACATCCAAGAATGATAATATAATAGCATGGAACAATCAAAAATTATCCGGCGTATCACACCCTGGTGTGGATCATGCTCTGGTTGACCTACGAAGTTCAGTTGTAACTTGATCTGAAGTTTCATGATCATCATCATTAGCATCCTCTCTAGTTGGTGTAGGCATCACGGGAATGGTTTTCAGTGATGTACTACTTTCCAATTCGAGAGAAGGTACAATTACCTCATCAAGTTCTACTTTCCTCCCACTCACTTCTTTCGAGAGAAACTCCTTCTCTAGAAAGGACCCATACTTAGCAACAAATATCTTGCCTTCGGGTCAGTGGTAGAAGGTGTACCCAATAGTTTCTTTTAGGCATCCTATGAAGACGCATTTCTCCGCTTTCGGTTCGAGCTTATCAGGCTAAAGCCTTTTGACATAAGCGTCGGATCCCCAAACTTTTCAGAAACGACAACTTAGGTTTCTAGCCAAACCACAGTTCATATGATTTCATCTCAATGGATTTAAACGGTGCCCTATTTAATGTGAATGCGGCTGTCTCTAATGCATAACCCCAAAATGATAGTGGCAAATTGGTAAGAGACATCATAGAACGCACCATATCTAATAAAGTACGTTTACGACGGTCGGACACACCATTATGCTGTGGTGTTCCAGGTGGCGTGAGTTGTGAAACAATTCCACATTGTTTTAAATGAAGGCCAAACTCGTAACTCAAATATGTGCCTCCACAATCAGATAGTAGAAACTTTATTTTTTGTTACGATGATTCTCCACTTCACTCTGAAATTATATGAACTTTCCAAATGTTTTAGACTTGTGTTTCATCAAGTAGATATACCCATATCTGCTCAAATCATCTATGAAGGTCAGAAAAATAGCGACACCCGCCGCGTACTTAGATACTCATCGGACCGCATACATCGGTATGTGTTATTTCCAATAAGTCATTAGCTCGCTCCATTGTTCTGGAGAACGGAGTTTTAGTCATCTTGCCCACGAGGCATGGTTCGCAAGTATCAAATGATTCATAATCAAGTGATTCCAAAATGCCACCTGCATGGAGTTTCTTCATGCGCTTTACACCAATATGACCTAAACGGCAGTGCAACAAGTATGTTGCACTATCATTATGAACTTTGCATCTTTTGGCATCAATTTATGAATTATGTGTATCACTACAATCGAGATTCAACAAACCATTTGCATTGAGTGTATAAGCATAGAAGGTTTTATTCATGTAAACTGAACAACAATTATTCTTTGAGTTAAATGAATAAGTGTATGGTAATAAACACGAGTTAATCTTGTTCATGCTCAACGCAAACACCAAATAACATTTTTAGGCTCAACACTAATCCCAAAGGTAGAGGGAGTGTGCGATGGTGATTGTATCAACCTTGAAAACACTTCCAACACACATCATCACCTCGCCCTTAACTAGTCCCTGTTTATTCTGTAACTTCTGTTTCAAGTTACTATTCTTAGCAACTGAACCAATATCAAAAACCCAGGGGCTACTACTAATACTAGTAAGGTACACATCAATAACATGTATATCAAATATACCTTTGTTCACTTTGCCATCCTTCTTATCTGCCAAGTATTTGGGGTAGTTCCGTTTCTAGTGACCATTTCCTTTGAAGTAGAAGCACATAGTTTCAGGCTTAGGTCCAGCTTTGGGCTTTTTCACGGGAGTGGCAACTTGCTTGTCATTCTTCTTGAAGTTCCCTTTCTTTCCCTTTCCCCTTTTTCTTGAAACTAGTGGTCTTGTTAACCATCAACACTTGATGCTCTTTCTTGATTTCTAACTTCACATATTTCAGCATCGCAAAGATGTCGGGAATCGTTTTTGTCATCCCTTGCATATTATAGTTCATCACGAAGTTCTAGTAGCTTGGTGATAGTGACTAGAGAATTCTGTCAATCACTATCTTATCTGGAAGATTAACTCCCACTTGATTCAAACGATTGTAGTACCCAGACATTCTGAGCGCATGCTCTTTGGCTGAGCTATTCTCCTCCATCTTGTAGGCAAAGTAAAAGTCTAATACCTCTTGAGACGGGCATGAATCTGAAATACATGATTTCAGCTCTTGGAACATATCATATGTTCCGTGGCATTCCAAACGTTTTTGAAGTCCCGGTTCTAAGCTATAAAGTATGGTGCACTAAACTATTAAGTAGTCATCATATCGAGCTTGCCAAACATTCATAATGTTTGCATATGCTCCTGCAATCGGTCTGTCACCTAGCGGTGCATTAAGGACACAATTCTTCTATGCAGCAATGAGGATATTCCTTAGATCACAGACCCAGTCCGCATCATTGCTACTATAATCTTTCAACTTAGTTTTCTCTAGGAACATATCAAATAAAAAGGGGGGCTACAACACAAGCTATTGATCTACAACATAATTTGCAAATATTATCAGGACTAAGTTCATGATAAGTTAAAGTTCAATCAGTCAGATTACTAATGAACTCCCACTTAAATAAACATCCCTCAAGTTATCTAAGTGATACGTGATCCAAATCAACTAACCCATGTCCGATCATCCCGTGGGATGGGGTAGTCATCAATGGTGAACATATCTATGTTGATCATATCTACTATATGACTCACGTATTCAACCTTCCGATCTCCAGTGTTCCGCGACCATGTCTGTACATGCTAGGCTCGTCAAGTTTAACCCAAGTATTCTGCATGTGCAAAACTATCTTACACCCATTGTATGTGAACGTAGAGTCCATCACACCCGATCATCATGTGGTGTCTCGAAACGACGAACTTTCACAACAGTGCATACTCGGGGAGAACACTTATATCTTGAAATTTAGTGAAGGGATCATCTTATAATGCTACCGTCGTTCTAAGCAAAATAAGATGCATAATAGATAAACATCACATGCAATCAAAATATGTGACATGATATGGCCATCATCATCTTGTGCTCTTGATCTCCATCTCCAAAGAGTCGTCATGATCTCCATGGTCACCGGCTCGACACCTTGATCTCCATCGTTGCGTCGTGGTCATCTCCCCAACTATTGGTTTTATAAGTATCGCTAACGCATAGTGATAAAGTAAAGCAATTACATGGTGCTTGCACTTCATACAATAAAGAGACAACCCTAAGGCTCCTGCCAGTTATCGATATTACAAAACATGATCATCTCATACATCAACATATATCATATCATATCTTGACCATATCACATCACAACATGCCCTCCAAAAACAAGTTAGACATCCTCTACTTTGTTGTTGCAAGTTTTCTATGGTTGCTACGGGCTTTTAGCAAGAACCGTTCTTACCTACGCATATAACCACAACGGTGATTCATCAAGTTTGATGTTTTAACCTTCTTCAAGGACTGGTCGCAGTCAAATTTGATTTAACTAAAGTAGGAGAAACAGACACCCGCCAGCCACGTTTATGCAAAATTAGTTGCATGTCTGTCGGTGGAACCGAACTCATGTGCGTGGACATGTAAGGTTGATCAGGGCCACTTCATCCCACAATACCGCCGAATCAAAATAACACGTTGGTGGTAGGCAGTATGATCATCACTGTCCATAACTCTTTGTGTTCTACTCGTGCAAATCATCTACGCATAGACCTAGCTCATGATGCCACTGTTGGGAAATGTTGCATGGAAAACAAAAAATTTCTACGCACACGCAATGATCTGTCCACGGAGATGCATAGAAATGAGAGGAGAGAGTGTGTCTACGTACCCTCGTAGACCGTAAGCGGAATCATTTAACAACACGGTTGATGTAGTCGAACTTCTTCATGCTCCAACCGATCAAGCACCGAACGTACGACACCTCCGCGTTCTGCACATGTTCAGCTCGGTGACGTCCTCGCCTTCTTGATCCAGCAAGATGGTGAGGTAGTAGATGAGTTCCGGTAGCACGATGGCGTGGTGACGGTGATGGTGAAGTGGTCTTCGCATGGCTTCGCCTAAGCACTACGAAAATATGACCGGGGGTGTAAACGGTGGAGGGGGCGCCGCACACAGCTAGGCCATGTTGTGTTCTTGTGTGTCGCCCCCTCCCCACATATTGTAACATCCCAAAATTCTAAATTTTGGAATGTTATATTAATTAAATAAATATGATTGATTGTGTGAAATGAGTGGAATTTGAAACTTTTTGAAAGTTGAATAAGAGGGAATAAAAGGGCTTTCCCAAAACTTTCATCTTTGCAATTTGATGTCCATGAATTCAAATTCATTTCATCACAAAACCCTAGAGTGAAGATGATATGACTTCTTCCATTAAATAAATGAAAAGGGTTTTGAAAAGATTTGAATTCTATTTGGAAATATTTCAAATTCAGAAACTTTATGCAACTCAATGATTTCATGCGGGAAGATATGACTTCTTCAAATCATATGAAATATGAGTTCGAAGTTGAAAAGAATCAATTTAAAGTCCCTTTGAAGGTATTTTGAAAACCATTTTTCAATTTGGAGTTATTTGGTTTTTATTCAAATTATTTTTTTCTCCAAAAATAAAATAAATTGAAATAAGGGTAAAATGATTCCCTTCAATGGAAAACTAGGAGAAAATAAATTTGAAATCATTTTGGTATTTTAAAAATGATTTCTATTTAGTTTTATTGCAACAGCAGAACTATTTGACTTTTGTGAATTTTGGTAGATTTAATTTGAACTTGAAAAATAGTTCATGTTGTAGGAATTTTTTTTGCTGAAAATTTTGATATATAATATGTATATACATAATATATTTATTTTCCTTTATCTTAATTCTTTTCTCTCTGACCGGCGGGCCTCGAGCTTTCTTCTTCCCCTCGCCCACGCCTTGTCGTGCTGGAGCGAACTCGCCCGCCACTGCATCCCGATTTCTTCGGGATCCTCTCCCTCTGATTTGCCCCTCGCGCAAGCCCGACCCCCTATAAATAATGCCCTACTCCTCCTCCTCCGATTTTTCGGAAAATCTCAATATCTCGTGTCCCAGAGCCTCACCTCGATCTCGCCGGAGTTGCGCCTTCAGGAGCTCCTTTCATCGACCGCGTCTGCTGCCACTAGAGGTTTTTTGAGCCCCTTCTTTCCTCTTTACGCTCCTACTCGATGCGTTGCATCTTCCTGACCTTTTGAATCTCGCAGACTCGCACCGGACCGAGCTCCTCAACCTCTTCTGAATCTCGTCGGTGCTGCCCCGTGCTCCAGCCGCTCGTCACCATCGCGGGAGGACTCCACGGACGCTCACGAGCACACCGCCTGGCTCGCATTCACGCGAGGTGTCCCGTTCGACCCTCCCCCGAGTTCGGCGACCACCAGGACAAGCGCCACGTCCACGCTCGAACACCATGGTCGTCGTCTTATCGAAGTCCGTCGTCGGCGCTGCTACACTGTAAGCCGTCGTCGTTCTCCTCCGTCCGATCTAGAATAGACGGCCTCGATTTGCTTAAATGAATAGTTAGGTTTTTTTAGATTGTTTTATTTACGGATTAGTCCGTTTAGATCGAACCGGTTCGCCGGTTTTCTCCTATTAAACGCGCGCGCAGTTTATTTAAGTTTTGGCCGAGCGTCTTTTAACTACCGATCGCCCACCTCTTTAGCCAAGTAGTGGTGCGCCACGTAGCTAGTGCCCGTTTGTTTTTTTATTTTATTTTCGTTTCTGTTTTAAAAACAGAAAAAGTTTCAATCTTAGATTACTTGTATCCTTTAGCGTACTTAATGTTTTCGAGTGATTCCAATTGCACTGTGTCACAAATTTTATCTAGTTTCTGTAGATACCAATTTTGGCTACGTTTGAAAACTTTAAATTTGAATTTGCATGAATTTGTTCAAATACTAATTTGGCCAAATTTTGAGCTTTATAAAATATTTTTGATTGATTGTTTCTGCTATGGTTTTATTATTATTTTGCCTATCAAGTAGCATATAGTTATTTAATTTTAGTTTAATCTAAATTAGGGTTTTAGGCAAAACAGTATTGTTTTAGTTCTAGTTTTGTTGTAGTCTTTTCTTTATAGTTTTAATTGTTTTAAATTATTTCTTTTTGTCACTTTTGAAAATTTTAGTTTTGTTTATGTTAGTCAACAAAAGAAAATTTTATTTTTATTTTAAAATTTTATTTTATTTAGTTTTGTATGTAAACTTGTATAGGTCATAGTTAGAGTTTCATAAGAGCTTTTTATTTGTTTCTTTCAGCAAATACAATTTTAGGAAAAATACTTTCTGTTAACTTAGTTGTTTTACTTTTTATTTTCTGTTAACTTATTAGTTTACTATTTTAATTGCTGTTAAGTTTTTACTTAGGGTAAAACTATGTTAGATGTTTGTAGCAAAGTCATAGATTTTCGTTAGTAGTTTTTCTTTCTAGTTTTTTTGAAGCTTCTTTGGAATTTCTTGGAGTCTTATTATTGAGTTTTTATTTGTTGTTTCAATTGTTATTTTGAGTGTTAGTATTGCTTGCTAGAATGATTGCTTATGTGAATGCTATGTTTGACTTGTATAGATTTTCTTCGGAGAGTGATGAATAGTTCTATCAAGTTTTCGAGAGCGTAATTATCTTCATCAACATACTAGCCAAGTTCACTTGGACCGTGTTTTTCATATCTATGTTTTATTTGCATGTAGTAGCACCCTTTCAACAATCCCTCCAGTAGTGTTATTGAATCTTGTAGTTGATTAGAATGCATGAGGTAGGAACCCATCTCCCTGTTACCAAGCCCTGGACGTTATATAGTGTTAATGCTTCGCAATAGTAGATGGGGTTTGGTATGAGTGCCCGAGAGTGGTGTTAAGGAGGAGGACTCTACATCAATGATAACAACTCCATGATGGAATCTGCAAGAATTGCATCTTCAAGGCCTCAAAACTTCAAGACTCGAGACAAGAATTCAATACACACTACTGGGTGAAGGACGGTCGACAGGCACCCTAGAGAAACCAGTGGATGGCCGGGATGCATGGAGAAGCGCCATGACATCTTGCGGAAATCTTCACCCAGACTCAAAGAGATGGAAGAATACTTCATGCCCGGAAGCTTACCTGTGCAACTGCAAGTCATTATGGGCTCTGGCTTGGTTGACCTTAGTTGTGACTCTGGCTGGGACGGTGCTAGAAGATGTAGAACTACGATAGGATTGGATGAGCACCGGACAGTGGTCATAGGAACTCTTCGGAAGACCATGTTTCGGTCATCTTGTTCTCAACCACCCTGAAGTGTGAGAACGTAAAAGAGGGATCGAATCTTGCGGGTAAATTGTACAAACCTCTGCAGAGGGTTAAAACCTAATCGACTAGCCGTGTCCCCGATTATGGACAATTTGAGCATCTGGACTTGGATCTATCTCAGAACTCTCAACACCGAATCGAAAGCTTACATATGGGCAACTTATGATGATTTGGGCTATGAGACATTGGTTGGCGGAATCATGTCATGATAGAAAATTCCGTAGTACCGACTCATCTTATTCCTTTGAGGTAGGGAAAATAAAAGTAGCTCTTACGCAAACAAAACTCAGACACAGAGCCACAAAGCCATATTTCATATAGAATAGTTTTATCATCTGTTTTTCTTATAGTGATCTTGCCGGTACATTCAATGTACTGACCTACACGGCTGCAACGTATCATGTTGCAGATTTTTTTTCTTCGACGAGTAAGAGTTACGGTACAGAGTTATGGTCTACACTCAACCTGCCGATGGCGTTGATGGGGCTCCACACCCGATTGTTTGTTTCCGCTGAGACTTATGAGGTATATATCAGTTTTACATTATTTATACATGTGATTGCACTTTGATATATACATTGATGTACTATGTGTGTCAACATACTGATCCTAGGATGGCACGGATACACAGAGGCTTGACCATTTGAGGCCAGATCGCTACACACATATATAGGTGGGAGGGTGGGAGGAGCAGCCAAAGGAGGCGCCCAATTAGGAGGAATCCTACTTAGGGTCCCTCCGAAGCCGCGCTCCCCCTTTCCTTATTTGGAGTGCGGGGAAAGGTAGGGGAGGGTGCCCCCCTTTCTTTCTCCCATGAGAGGGAATAGCAGGAGGGGCTAGCCCTCCCCTTTTTCCTTCCCTAGGGCTGGCCATGCAAGGGAGGGGGCGCACCAGCCCCCTTGTGGGCTGGTATGTCCCTTCCTCTGGCCCATAAGGCCCATAACCTGTCGGGGGTGCCCGGAACCCCTTCCGGTGACCCGATACCTTCCCGGCACGTCCCGAAACACTTCAGTGTCCAAATACCATCGTCCTATAAATCAATCTTTCCCTCTCAACCATTTCTAGACTACTCATCATGTACGCGAGCTCATCCGGGACTCCGAACAACATTCGTTCACCAAAACATATAACTCATATAACACTATATTGTCAATGAACTTTAAGCGTGCGGACCCTACGGGTTCGAGAACTATGTAGACATGACCGAGACACCTCTTCGGTCAAAAACCAATAGCGAAACCTGCATGCCCATATTGGCTCCTACATATTCTACGAAGATCTTTATCGGTCGAACGATTATGATAACATATGTAATTCCCTTTATCCATCGGTATGTTACTTGCCCGAGATTCGATCGTCGGTATCTCTATACCTAGTTCAATCTCGTTACCGACAAGTCTCTTTATTCGTTTCATAATACAACATCTCGTAACTAACTTATTATTCATTTGCTTGCATGGATTCTTATGATGTGTGTTATCGACAGGGCCCAGAGATACCTCTCCGATACTCGGAGTGACAAATCCTGATCCTGATCTATGCCAACTCAACAAACACCTTTGGAGATACATGTAGAGCATCTTTGTGATCACCCAGTTACTTGTGAAGTTTGATAGCACACAAGGAATTCCTCCGGTATTTGGGAGTTGCATAATCTCATACTCGAAGGAATATGTATTTGACATGAAGAAAGCAATAGCAATAAAACTGAACGATCATTATGCTAAGCTAACGGATGTGTATTTTCCATCACATCATTCTCCTAGTGATGTGATCCCATTATCAAATGAAAACTCATGTCCATGGTTCGGAAACCTTAACCATCTTTGATCAACGAGCTAGTCTAGTAGAGGCTTACTAGGGACACGGTATTTGTTTATGTATTCACACATGTATTTAAGTTTTTGATCAATACAATTATAGCATAAATAATAAACCTTTATCATGAATAAGGAAATATAAAATAAAATCTTTATTATTGCCTCTAGGGCATATTTCCTTCAAATATGTACATGTTGATTCCACCCAAACCTTTCCGAAGCAGACCCCCTCTTAATAGTACGGTTCTCCTACGACTCAAATCCACGGAAAAAGAAAATCAGGAAAATAACCGTCTTCACTTTTAATACTCCGAGGGGCTCGAATCGTCTTGTGCCATATGATAGGTTATCTAAAATGCTCAATGCACATGATTAGTCCACAAAAGCATTGTCATCAAACACCAAAACCACTAAGGGAGAAATTTCCCCTACCAATCTCCCCCTTTTTGGTGGATTGATGGCAACACGGGATTTCCACAAAGGATATAACAAGATAATAAGCAAACCCATCATCTATAAAATATAGACGGGCTCCCCCTAGATGTGTGCACTATTTAGTTATGCTTTCGGAATGCAAAGCACACACATTAGGATCAACACTCCCCCTATATTTCATAGACCCGGCAACACTACATTAACATAATATGGGAGATAAGCATGAATGCAAGAGATAGCATGTCAGCATAAAGATAGGCCACAAGATAGGCATAAACTCATATACTAGCAAAGTACTTAGACATACATAGATAAGTAGAAGGGTAGCATATGTCCCACACCATATGACTTGATCTCTAACACAAACCACGAACCAAAGCAAACGATAAAAGAGTTCACGAGCGAAGAAAGCAAGCAAATAAGACGCACTCGTGACTCAGCAATTCCCTAAACTCTCTTCCCCCTTTAGCATCAAGATACCAAAAGGGCAAAGAGTACTACAATGGTCTAGGGTGGTAGCAACACATGAGCTCATCATCACCA
Source organism: Triticum dicoccoides (assembly GCF_002162155.2). NCBI lineage: Eukaryota > Viridiplantae > Streptophyta > Magnoliopsida > Poales > Poaceae > Triticum > Triticum dicoccoides. Next base: position 82,962,555 of record NC_041381.1, read on the forward strand.
TTCCTCGTGCTCGTTGGACTCCTCTTCTATAGTAGCAGGTTGGTCGACCTCTGAGTCTATCCATTGGCAATGCTTGGGCGTCCACTCCTCCTCTAACGTGATCTTGTCCTCAGACCCGCTGGCAACCTCCAGCCCAATATGCCTCATGGTGGTCTTCTCACGACTACGGGCCTTCTTATTTTCCACATGAGCCTTGTACTGACCATGTGTCTCAGTACAGAACAACTTCTTCATATTCTTCTTGAATTTTTTAGCCCAAGATGGCTCCTCGCCGGATGGCTCGTAATCAAGCTCATCACCACCCTCATCCTCATCCTCAGGAGCGTCCATCTCAGGAGCAGCAAGAGGACCCCAGTTATCCTTCTGCCTAAGTCAAACCATATCATGAGTAGTCAGATCACCAGTCACAAACATCTCATCCGGAAAGGTAGATTCCCATGATTTCTCAATGAGCGGCATCAAATAGGGACCGTATATGGGACACATGTGCTCCATCATAGCCGAGTGAAGCTCTGACCACATGACATGGGATACATCCAAAACTTGCCCCGTGTTCTTCTCCTTCTGGCAGATGAGCAACATGTCCACAAGGTAAGAGTGTACCTGATCCAAATTCCCAATGTGAGGGAAAAGCGTCTGTCTGAAGATGTGGTGCATGATATCCAGGAATGAGCATAACTCATAGGTCTTCTTATTGATGGCAGGAGAAATCTTCTTAGAATAGGGCCAGAGCGCAGACTTGTGCGTGGTTGCGGTCTCCTTGTGAGGGTGCAACCCTATTGGGGTCTCAAGCCCTTAACATCATTGCCCAATATGGCCATGAAATCCTTCCACTTTGCAGACATCACTCATCCATTTTTCATCCAAGTTAAAGTTCTCTCAACATCAGTTCTAAGGTGGACCATGGCATAGAACTGGGCCACAAGCTCGGCATCAAAGTCCTTGTTGAAAGACATAAGCCTGATGATAACCAACTGAGCATACAGTTCAAGAGCTTCACCAAAGTACTTGGGATCCTTCTGCATATGATCCAGATAAATGGACCTGACACTCACAAATATATTCTTCTTTCCTTTGAGTACATCATGATATTGTGGCACCCCGGCTCAGAGAAACCGGAACGCCTCGTATTCCAGCCCAGAGATCGAGATAAAGTCTTCTGGAGTACGACACTGCTTGACATTGAACAAATCAGCTCTTATTACAAAGGATAATTACACGGGTCTGATGTTACAAAGGTTCACATCAGCACGGCGACACTACACCTACGATACTACACTTGCTCTATGCTAGCAGCAGAACAACTCGTAGCAGCAAAAATCTTCTAGCAGCGGAACAACGACGAAGGTGGTGAACTCCACTCCACAGGGACTCTAGCTGGGACACGATCTAGCTTGCATGAACAGAAACCACTACAAGCAATCATGGCATCACCTGCAATCTGGCATAACACGCTAGGTCAGTACATTGAATGTACTTGAAAGCTCACAACAACCAAAAGCATCAAGGCAAGACAACAACATAGCATTAAGCAGGTTAATTAAATTAACAGCTACCATGATACGAAAGCAACTACTAAGCATGATATGAACCTACTACAATACTGATAAACCAACATCTCCATCCCAACAACAATCTCACTCTTGGCTAACCGGCCAAGTAACCTACTATCTTGATCACCTCGTGATCAAAACCAAATGGTGATCATTCACGGATCACAAATGGAACATCCACATGATCACCTCGTGACCACATCACAAACTGAATGATCATCCTCAAGATCATCTCAGTATCATCATCAACATCCTGCAAAACTGTTACTGCTCACATATATCATATAAATCATCTATAAGTCATTCCGTCATGTGAGTGTTGTTCAAACGATGTGACCAAGTATGAACTTGTGCCCATGACCGAGGACGCGGCTATCGATAGATTAAACACACACACTCTGCAGAGGTAGCGCACTTTACCCACACCACATTACCCATGGCCTTGCACTCCCGTTCGGGTGGACCAATGGTGTTCCGACAAAACCGATCTACTGCCATGACACTCTCCCGGCCACTCTGACCAACTCCCCTTTGGGCTAAGTCATGGGTGGCCCCAGCCTACGAAAGGCAAAACGGCCACCGTCGTGGCAAATAAACGGTCCCAAACGGGGACATGAGCTCAAAAACCAAACCTGGGCACACAATGCTTATGCCGTCCTACCTGATCAGGGTAGCGCCCGCGCATACCCTTCCCTCGTTGTAGGCACCGGCAAGAGGCATGACAATAGACCGCATCAGGGGCTCCCAATACAAAGGCAAATGTGGTTGCACTGGAGAAAGCCAGTTTCAGTGGCACTTGACCAACTTAATGACGGAATTTATCCCCAAAATATAATAGTGATAACTAATACTCCGACATCATCTGTCAACCTATAACCAAGTCATAGCAATATCCAACTACTCCAAAGCATAATACCATCATACAAAAATGCTCCGAGGATAGCATAACACTACTATCACGATGAATCCGAAAAAAATAATACTACTACTCCAATATGCAAGAACAAGCTATCCAGCTCAGATCCACATGTAAACATCATCTCTGAAAATAATACTCCAAGCAACAGAACATCGACTATCACCATAAAGACAATCATACCAACCACTAATAATCCAAAGACAACATGACATCCAAAGTAATATTCCAAAATATAATACCAGATACCAATATGAAAGTAATCATAATACCAGCCACTAATACTCCAATGACAACATGATACTCATCAACTACAAGCATAACTCCTTGTAATCCAAACAATAGCATGGCAACAGTTAGATCAAAATAACACTCGGAGAAAATACCATGCACAAAGTCATGTAGCTAAAGCAATATTTTAAACAATTTCAAATAAATTAAACCAGGTCACTGCATTACAGTGATGCAAATGGAGGGTGTCGATTGCCTGGGGTGGAAGAAATCACCGGGAGAAAGTGCAAGAAGCTCGCGGAATGAATCGTCGGAAATCTTTCTCTCTCAGAGTGGCTGAGTAAGGGCAAGGGCATAATTGTCATTTTAAGAATATTAACACATGGTGAAAAGGGTTCCATCAGAACGGGCTCGACGAAATGAAGAAGTGGGCTTTGGAATCACCTCATTTGGAGTCTCGGGTAAAAAGATACGGACGTTTAAAGCTCAGGGACTAGTTTGTAAAAATACTTCTACAAACAGGTATCTGGTAGTTTAAAACGAACATGTCTTTTCTAAGAATACGTTTTGCAGAGAGGAAAATGTATTTTGGGTCGCAAATAGGAAAATGCGCTTTTGGTGGATGAAAGCGTACACGAGCAAAAGTCTTGTCCACTTATCCACGTTTGCAGGGGGCGGGGCAGGGGCTTGAGTCGCTAATGGTTGGGTCCAACCGCTGACTTTTTCTCCTCCTCGCTCCTTCTTCTTCACCCGACTGGGCACGACAGAAGGTGGCCGACCGAGCGTGTGCCGACGATGCCCGGTGACACAAGCCACCATTCTCGCCGGGCGGACTACCAATGGGCTCAACACGGTGAACCGCACCCGTCCAGTGGTGGCACAGACCTCGGGGAGGGCACGCTCAAGCCCACCTTCTGCCACGGCGGAAGGAGGCTTCGGCCTTCGGCAGGCTTGCGGCAAACAGCCACCAGAGAAGGAGGAGAAGTGTTGGGGCGGCTCCAGGGGACTTGGGGAGGCTACTGGTGGTGGTGGAAGAGAGAATGGGGATCAGCCTTGCTTGGATTTAGGAGGCCAGGGGCAGCGACCATGGCGGCCAACCGAGGCGATGATGGGCTCTGGAGTCGAACATATGGCTCGGGGAGGTTGCTGGGAGGGTGAGGAAGAGCTTGGTGAGGTCTGGGTACCCCGGGGCTGCTTAAATAGCCAAGGGGGAGGAGCTGCCGCGCTCGCATCGCCGCGGACGCGTGTGCGCGTGCATGAGTTCAGGGTTAGGCGACGAGCGGGAACAAGAGGGAGAGCTCACTGGAAGAGGCGGCCAAGGGAGCACGGGGAGGGTGACGACGGTGATGAACAGAGCCAAATTGCCACTGTTCGCCCATGAGCACGCGACGGTTTGCGGCAGTGAGGAAGCTATCGGAGGGGCGAGGGGTCCAGTGGAATGGCGACGACGAGGTGAAGCCAAGGGACATTCTCACGCACGCTAAGCCGATAAGAGTGAGAGGTGCCGAAGCACAAACGTTGCTCTGGACACGGCCACAATGCATAGAGTGTGTGCACATGCGTGCCAGCTGCGTGGTCACCACGGGACAATGCATAGGGAGGTCACAAGGGGATTGCAAACTATGTCTATGGTGAAGTCCTTCTAGGGTGGAGCATTTATGTGCCATTGGCTCTATCTGAGGCACTGTGGTTGGATTGGAATGGAGCTCTGAAGGTTGTTGCAGTAATCTTGGTCGTGCACTAGTGATCAACAGGAACTTGATTGGGGCCAAATAGTTTGTCTGGGGTGTTTATCTATGGAAGGACTACAGTCCTGGAGTTTTAGAGAAGAAATGGACCACAAATTCCTAGGGTTGCTTTGTAAGTGCACATTTGGTTCAGAAACTTGATTTGGATGGTGCAAATTGGGCAAAGCCTCATGATATGGACATATAAAGATGCTGTAAAAATCTCATACCAAATGGGTTCACCAAAATGGTACTTGCTTCACAAACATCATTTCTTTCCAAAAATTTGGAATAATTTTGTTTATCAAATGGCTCAATGATATGATCCCAAATTGGGTGGAGAGATGTTTTATGGGTAATAGCATCATCTGGTAATTTATCAGAATTTTTGAAGCAATATAAAATACCCTTGCTTCACAACCTGAAAATATTGTCAGAATCAAAATTTTGGTCATGTTCTCACATAGATGATTGTATGGGACTGCAAATGGGTGGAGGGGGTTAATATGAGCACATGAAGAAGTGTGCGAAATTTCAACTCATTTGGATACTCCTAGCTAGTACTTCCTTCACAAAGCCTTCTGTCTGACAGAAACTCTGAAAAATCACTGAGGAAGATTATCTAAGCAAATGAGGTTGAATTTGTGCATGAGGCAATGATTTTTATATATAACCATTCCCAAAAAGCTTGGGAGCCACTAGGAAAAATATAAATGACACTTCCTTCACAAAGTGCCATTCAGGGAAAAATAGAAAAAGGAATATTGGGGAATTATTTTTGAACTCGCCAAGGAAATGTTTTGGCATATTTGAGCAATAGATGACCCAAAGGAATTATGAGAATTATTTGGGGATTTTTGGATGGACAGAAATATAGGTTGCTTCACAACCTAGGGCAGATAGGGTTATTCCTTTAATATAAAAAGGAATATTCCCTAGAAAAGAATTTAGGGTTTGGTCAAGGAGTGAAGTGACATGATCTTGGCAAGGTTTTGAGAATGATGAGCCACTAGGGAGGAGAAGAAATGATGATCTCCCATGTGGCAAGGCCACAGAACCACTCCAAAAGAAAAACAGAGCAAAAACCGGATAAATCAAAAGAAAAAGAAGAGGGCCAAAAGCCAGGCTGTTACAACTCTTACCCCCTTAAAGAAATCTCGTCCTCGAGATTTGGTTGCTCAGGGAACAAGTATGACTTGAGGACACCGTTTCCAACTCGGGTATCCTTTTTCCTTTATTTATTGTTTCCCCCAAGAATTTCAGATGATCAACTTACCTTGCTCTGGGGTGGCTTGCTTCACCTTTCCCCAAATTCTGACGGGTCTTTGCTCATATACTAATTCCTTTTTACTGACGTTGATTCTCCATGCATGTGGTGATATCCAATGGATCTGAGCATAAATTTTCTTTTGGTCATGAAAACCTTTTTACTTCTGTGATGGGGTTGCTTCAAATAAATGCAGGCCTTCTGGTTTCAATAAATGTTGAGAATTAATCATGGCCATCTTCTGATGGGATCTGACTGCTCATAGGTGGTACTGATTTATTTTTATTTATTCCTTTGGCTCGAGCATGTGGCATATACCAGAGATTTGACTGCCTTCTGTCATGAACAATATAACGGTGTATGGAGTTATAGTTGTGTCATACCTCAAATATTTACATCTTGAGACTGCCCTGACAGGGGGCTGGCGTACAAATGCTTTTCCTGATAGACTGACCGTGTACTTGATTCCATCGGTGAGTATACCGGGTCTGAGCTGATTGTTCGGCTTTTATTTTTCCCATGTGGTCGATATACCCGTCCCTGGTAATAGGCTGTGATATGCTTTAACACTGCCGCTGAGGTCAAACTGCTGAGGTTGCAAAGGAATCTTGGATCTGACAGAATATACTTGGATATTCCACACTAACCATGTCAAGCAGGTCAGCGGAATATGAAAATCCTTGTAAATAGAGTAGGCCGCTGAGAGTATGCCTTTGTGGATCCATATGGAGTTATGGCCTCCAACTGACTTGGGTATTCAAACCCTGATGGTCGTGCAAAAATTATCATAGCTTTGTTGTACTATCACCCTTTAATGGTCATGATTTTTTTAGGATACCTTACTGAAATAACTTGGCCACACCTTTCCTTGATTCTTCGTATGACCATGGATGTGATTAGCACAATATTTTTGACATTATTCCTTGTGCTTGTTTTCTGACCTGGGTCTGCACACATATGACATATACCCAGGGTTTGTAGTTGTACGGAGCTCATTTCTGAGGCCAATCATACAAGAAGGTGACAAGGTTTTATGACATCTCCTTGTCAGTTGGGGGAATAATAACCTTGATGACCATTGTCAAGATTGTTGATTCTGTGATGTCATCCCCAGATCTTGTCGATCCTTGTAATTCATGAGATGTATCTCTACTTATTTTCCTTTGCATGATTCATGAGGTTGTTGAATCCTTACTTTTCTTAGGTATGTCTGCTAGATCCTTGTTGCATCTTGTATGAGTGACTGATATGACTGGAGATGCATGCTCACCATATATAAGAAGGATATGCCACCGAACACTCGATCCTTGCGGTAGGCATATGTTTTGACTGAATTGTACCTCTGACAAAATTATTGCAAGTCTGGTCCTTGAACTGCACTGTCATATACTGCCAACTCACTGTGTCATCTCTTGTAGCAATATTGAATTATGACATGCGGTGTCGTACTGAAGAAGGCAAGGTGTCGTGGGCTGAAAGCTATCCGAGGAACTAGCATGTCCGAGGATACATTCTCACCATATATGTGGAAAGATATGTAACCGAACACTTGATTTCTGAAGAAGACCTATGCCTTGACTGATTTGTGCTTCTCACAAAAATGTTGCGAGTCTGACTCTTGAGCGATACTTCCATATATTGGCAACTCATCAGATAATCTCTAAGGACGGTGTAATAGTATGATACTGACGCAGACTGAATGGCTTACAAGATAAGCCATCCGAGTAGCTTGCTGAGGAAGACTTGTTAACTTTTGCTCAAATCTTTTGTCTGGGTATCGTGCAGAAGAAGGCTCTATAGCTTACACACGAAGCTTGGTCTGATTATTGTGTTGGAGAAGCATGAGTTCCATACTTGAGAAGCTTCTCCTCGAGTTTGCTTGTTGAGAAAAATTCATTTTCGTCTGTCAGAAGTTTTACCGAGGTATCTTGCTGCGAAAGACCTGGTATCATGGGCCGGAAATTGTTCACATATCATGATGAGGAAAATTGAGGAGGCTTGCATCATAAATTTCTTCTGATAGCGTGTGGAAGAATATTGGGTTCTTATATCCAAAACTTCATACTGATATGCAGACCGAAATCCATACACACGCCCATAATATTCTGAGGCTGATTATTTCCATGAGAAAAATAGTTTGATTGTCTTCCTTGAGCATATCACATTCTGACTTTATTTCGGATGATAACATATTTCAAGCATCATGCATGCGAGCCAAAACGTTGTATGTGACCCATCTGTCTGAAAATTTACCGTTGGTCTTGCAACTGACCTGTCTTTCTGCTGGCTAGATCATAACTGCTGTGAGGATTTGTACTGATGTAGACTCGATGCTGATCATCAATCCAGGATACCATTGATATTCTGAGCAGATACTAATGCTATAATGCAGTTGACAAGGTAGAACATAATGTTCAGCTGAGCTTCTTCCAAATATTTGAAATCCTTATTACTTCTTCGAGTCTGGTGTCAGTTGATGAGCAACTCTTTATAGGGAAAAAATAATGTAACACCGGGGCCCAAAAAGAAAGAAGCAAAAGAAAACTCAACTAAACAAAAGCACACAACAACAATCAATTCACACACAATCAATGTCACATATTACTGCTAGTCACACAATATGCATGCCTACTTAAGCACACAAATCTCGTGGGATCTCCGGTTCTACGATCTAGCATGCTGTGACGATGTGCACGAGGACGAATAAATGTGTGGAAGAATTGGTGTAAACAGCGCTACACCAAGTGCTAGCTTAGCCAGGTAGCAACCTGGACTAGCTCGGAGGCAAGGACGCACTCGGTAATCATGTAGTGGGACACGAAGGTTGCAACCACATTATTATCAAGCGGACGGAAAACGATCCGTACTCGTCCAATAAATAGGATAGCGGGGAAAAACTGAGGCTATTGACATTGCCCTTTCTTGATAACTAAGATCATTAAGGGTTGCCAACACGACAAAATGAAAGAGTGATTCGGGATATAAGCATGTCCATCACCGAAACGATAGGTGGGGCAGAAAGAAAGACATCGGCGTGATACCTGAGCACCATTTTTGCAAACAGTGTCGGGATCTCTTGGCATCACTCTGCTGGGACAGAAATGATACCAAACACCGAAAGAAAAAGGAAGCTGGAGAAATGCAGAGGCTGAGCTATAGTGGATCCGAACCGATGCCAGCTACACTCACTAGATAAACCGTTAGCTACAAATAATAAGGCTATATGCATGTTATGCAACAAACAAATGCAACAACAAAATGCAATAAACAAGCCGGACTTTAAACTACCGATTTCTACCGGTTTCTACCGCTCGCGCTGACTATGGCGTCCTACAGCCAGACCTTCTCTGATACCAAGCCTGCGGCACCCCGGCTCGGAGAAACCGAAACGCCCCGTATTCCATCCCAGAGATTGAGATGAAGTCTTCTGGAATACGACACTGCTTGACATAGAACAAATCAGCTCTTACTACAAAGGATAATTACATGGGTCTGATGTTACAAAGGTTCAAATCAGCACGGTGACACTACGCCTGCGATACTACACTTGCTCTATGCTAGCAGCAGAACAAGTCGTAGCAGCGGAAATCTTCTAGCAGCGGAACAATGACAAAGGTGGTGAACTCCACTCTGCAGGGACTCTGGCTGGGACACGATCTAGCTCGCACGAACATGACAAGAAATCAAGCAATCACGACATCACTTGCAATCTGGCATGACACGCCAGGTCAGCACATTGAATGTACTTGCAAGCTCACAACAACCAAAAGCATCAAGGCAAGACAACAATATAGCATGCATTTTGCAAGTACGTGCATATAGCACAAACTTTACTATATACTATCGGACTACATGTCTCTCTTGATATATGCTTGCAGACTGTGCTACTCCCTCCGTCCAGGTCAATAAGTCATCTTTGGTTGTGCACGGTGACCAAGAAGGAGGGAAGACTTGTACACCTAGACGGAGGGAGTACTACTATTACTTATGTACGTGCAAATGCACGTTTTAACATTACGATGCGGTTTTTGTAAAAGTAGAAAAACAGCACTAGTCAAGCTTGTGAAACGATTCAATGCAAAACAAATGCAAAAATGCTCGTTTGATTGTTTACTTTTAGCTTCCTTCTCTGTGGTTATTTCTCTGTCGTACTTTGTACGGAGTATCTCACTGGTTGGAAAGGCATGCAAATTCCCAAACCACTTCCTACACCTTGTATCGAATTTTTTGCCTAACAAGTTGTGCCATGCAATTGGAATTCCAACTTGAGTACTACTACTAGTAGGAGTACCAGGGGCCAGTTCTTTTAGGCTTCTAGATTAGTAATCCCATAACTACTACCTCTGTCTTGGTTTATTGGTCCCCATTGTAATCTGTGTCAAATTTTGATCATAAATTTAACTAATGAAATGTTAGTCCATGTCACATGCACTACTCCATCCGTCTAGGTGAGTAAGTCATCTTAGGCTGTGCACCATGACCAAGGAGGAGGAGAAAACGAGAAACTTTAATGTTTATTTGCTAATTAATAGTATTGCATGCAATGAACTAACCACTGCATGTCGTGTTTGATATCTCAAGTCATTAAAAGCATGCACACTCTTTATCTCTTATTGGTTGATATGTCAAGAAACAAGAAACGAGGTAGAAGTTAATGCACAGCGCCTAAGTGTTTTGGGATTATTTGGTTTTCGTAAGATGACTTACACACCTAGATGCACCGCGCCTAAGTGTTTTGAGTAACATTTTATCAGTTAAATCTTTGGTCAAAATTTAGCACAAATTACAATGGTGAGGAATAAACTAGGACAGAGTAGTAGTTTAGAAGCCCAAATAAATGAGTGAGGCGCCTTCTTGTTACTCTCCATTGTGACTAGTCTTGTGGGAAAAGCTGGGGAAGCCGCCAAAAGAATTGGCCCTGGGAGTAGTAGCTAGGGATCGAGTGTGGGAGATGAACCGGAGAAAGTAAATGCAGAGAGATGAAATGCAAAAAAGACGGAGGGATGTGATGGTTGCTTGTCCATTTATTTTACCAGGCCATTTATTACTGGGAGTGGTTGGGTTTTGTGATATGACGGCTTTACTGCCGCGCCACGAGCGGGGTGAGAGGTGAGACTCCCGTGCAGCGCCGCCCTCTACACTTGTACTACATCGGTCGTGGTTTATTAGTCCCCCATTGAATTTGACTGAAGATTTAACTGACAAAATGTTAGTGCATGTCAACAAAAACTATATCGTTGGATTCGTATTTGAACATAGTTTTGAATGATATAATTTTAGGTGACATGCATCAGTATTTATCATACTATATATAATGTTAGTTCAATTTTTAGTCGTACTAATCTATAGTAGTAAGGTGCCCGTGCGTTGCACCGAAGAGTGAAATACATTGATCGGGGAGTTGTTTATTTTGACAAAGGATGTGGGGGTCATCTCATGTGTAACGGGTATCGATAGGTTTCTTCGGATATTATCTCATCTCTAGAGCTCACAAACATCCGGGTGAAATAGATAAAAAGGTATCTTTTGCAAACAAAAGCGTTCAACTATTCAACCTGCATCCAAAACTTGTGAAGAAATAACACTTATTGTGCTTTGCAAGAAATGATCTTTAAGAATTAGTTTTTGAGTATCGATTGTTATACATGTTGGCTACAGATGACATGGCACTTTCTTATAGTCAACAGTTGGCTATACTATTAAGTAATATTAACCATGCCCTTATACACCTAGACGGAGGGATTAAATCAGGATGACTTGCAAGGAGGCAGAGGAGATGTAAGAAATGGTTCATCGTAAGTCTTTCACCAGTACTGTAGTAAAAATTCATACATGGAAGATTCTAGACTAAACCATAAACGGATACACTTTTATTCATGCGCGATACTCCAATAGTGCAAGATCATGCATGGAAGTCTCCACATGCTTAGACAGCGGATTACATTGAGCGAAGACTAATGATCAACATTTAACTTGATAATGTGTATTTTTTTAGAAGAACATGGAGGCTCCTCCCCGGTTCCATTATCAAATGAAACCCAAAGTGTCTTACATCAGCTCACTGAGAGGAGCAGTTCAAAGGAAGGACTGCGGCGAAAGCCACTCAAGTTTAACGACAAGCTTACAGAATCAAAAGCGGCAAAGACATGGGCCATAAGCGCCCACACACACACTACATGTTTTCGAAGTGCACTTGATAATGCGTATGTCCAGGTGAACCTCCTTGAAGTCCCCGTGCACCGAGTCAGCGGGTAAAGGATGGAACGGATGCCATGGGTTTTCCAAGTCCACATTGGCGGGATAGTCCCAGCTCCTCAGAGTCCAAGTCCAAGTCCACATTGGCGGGATAGTCCCAGCTCCTCAGAGTCCAAGTCTGTCCGATGAGGCCGGTTTCGCCGCATGCACCCAGAGGGGTAGGAACATTGACCACGCACCTGTACATCTACCTCGTGTCAGTGTCAGCGTCAGCGGTGACGCCCCTGACGCACATTATAGAGACGGGCGGCGGCCTGCACGGGCCTCGCTGGTGCCCACGATCAAGAGGAAGACGCTGCCGTCCTCCTCCAAGACTAGCAGGCGGCTGTGATCCTCCAGCAACTCCGGCATGGTGAACCGGTAGCACATGTCGTACTTGATGTTCTCCACCAAGGGCCAGCAGTGACCGCTGCACGCATCCGTGAGGTGATGCACCATGTCCGCCGGCAAGCCACAAAACGGCATCAGGCACTCATAGCAGTGGACGAAGGGCTCCTTGGAGGCATCGACCAGGCCGTCCATGAAACGGGAGTGGCTGTAGGGGACGTTGCGCCAGTTGAATATGTGAGCAAGTTACTACGAGATTTAATCCGAATAAGCACAAAATAAATCTTGACGGCTATAACAGAGATGAAACTAATCATGTGGACTAGCATAGTAGTAGGATACAGAGTAGAAACATGAATTCTACCACGATTTCGAACAGGAAGGACAGAAACACATACGGTGCAACGGGAGCTGCACCGTTGGCGTTGAGGTTGTCGCCCATGTCGTTGAGGAAGAGGTTGCCGAGGTCGGGGAAGAAGTCGTCGTCGGTGAAGTCGTGGCTGCCAGCAGTCGCGAGAGTGCTCTCCCCAGATTTCAACAGCGCCCGCCGAATGGAGCACGGGAGGGAGTGGCTGTAGGGGACGTTGCGGCCGCCGAATGGAGCGCAGGAGTAGCACACGAAGCAGTAGATGGTGTCCTTACTAGTACTCCCTAGTCTCTATCTATCTATGTCTATATATATCTACTCTTGTAGAAAACCGAGTTGGTGATGATGGTATGCCTGCCATCTTGTAATATAGACCGTCCGATCTATATCTGACGGATAGAAAGCCAACTATGACAATTTTACAAAAGATACCCGCACCTCTCTCCACATTTGCACATAAGGCCTTGCCTCGTTCATCCTTATCTCCCACAACCTTGTGCTCCTCCCTATGTCTCTATCTCTACTACTTTTTTATAACAAATCGAATAGTGTTGCGCCGTCCGCTGCACGCCCGGCTGAACACGCCTCCTCGCCTCCATCATCACCAACTGAGTCTTTTATAGGAGTAGAGTAGAGAAAAAACCGAGTTGGTGATGATGGTGTGCCTTGCAATGCACGGGCATCTTGCTTTTTTTTGCATATAAGTCCAAACACCATGTAGACACGGTCTTTGAGCACGATTCGTAGTCGTTCCATGCTCGGGCATTGAAGTTTGTAACTATTTTAGATTAGAATATACTACTCCTCCGGTGCTAGTAGTAGAGCAGAGTCCTACTCTACTACTCTACTCTAGCAAGCTAGGGCATAGTACTGTAGTAGGTATTGTAGGGAGTACCAGTACTGTGATCACTCAAGCAAGTTGTCTGGCATTGATATGACCCTACGCTGCTGGTATGTGTCTCGTAAGTCAAGTGGCGTGTTGTAGTCATCATCACCTGTCCACTTCCTGCAGCACATATTCGCTTCTCCATCTTTGTCCGCACATAATCTCGTCCAAGCTTCCATCCCCACTAAGGCGCC
>NC_041381.1:82976414-82982165 GCF_002162155.2 Triticum dicoccoides
CGAAACCCAAGCACTAACAATGGCAGAACCGAGCAGTGTCCGCCGAAAGAGTGGCTGGAATTCGCTCCCCACAGAGGTAATCAAGCTCATTGTTTCGCGTGTGGACAATCTCAGTACCATGCCGCTCGCCGCGTGCTCGTCGGGGCTGTACCGTTTACTCAAAGCCCTCAGGCCGGAGCTTTTTAAGCCAGCTCCTTGCTTGTTGATGCCGCCTGATCTTCGCAGTATAACAATCGTAGGGTGGCGAGCATCAACCCCTTCACCGCGATCCGATCCCCGTCAGCCTCAGCTACATTAACGGTATGTACTGGGTCGGCATGAACACGTCTTGGATGGTGCTCATCAACGGTCGCGGCAGCTGGATGCTCGTGGAGGTCTACACCCGGTGATTGATCCCCCTTCCTTCGATTAAAGTTGCACTGCTTTGGCACCGCGGCCCAGAATACTCGGAATCTTACAGTAGCCAACATGATACCAAGTTTGATTTGCTCAAGGTTGTAATCTGCCAAGTGCCCACAAGATCTGCGAATTATAAAGATTTTAGGCTAATTGCGTTCTTCAACCACGGTCTCGCCTATATGACAGGTCACTGTGGTAAGTGGATAAATCTGCACGTCCATCGCAGGATCATACATCCTCCATGGTTCTCTGATGCCATTGAACACAAGGGCTTCATTTACGCTGTCGACTCCTTCTATGGCTGGACGTATTGCTGGCCTACTCCAGTCAACACTACAAACGGCTGTTACAGCAGTATGTTACTTTCCTATGATATCATGACGGCTTGCTTATATTACTGTCAACATTTACTGAAAAAATATTCATGCTCATAACATGATGTTCTTAAGATTGACTAAATCAAGAGCCCTTTTTTATTTGACTCCAACTTGATATGATGTTGTAGGCCGCCTGGTGTCCCTACCCTTCCTAATCCCAGAACCTTTCAAAGAAAAGCGGCATGACAGTTGCAGGTGGTTCCTGGCTCGATCAGACGATGGCGAAAGATTGATGATTGTTTGCACGTACCGGACGTGTTGTTTCGCGGAATACAATCATAGTCACTGCAAGGTCTTTGAGCAGGATCCCAGCTTCTCTGGGCCTTCAGGAATTTTTGAATGGAGGCTGGTAAGTGGCCTTGGTACACGCTCTCTGTTTGTCGGACTAAATTATCCGATTAACCAGGAGATAACCGACGGCAAGGATCATGATGGCAGCGCGGTTTCGTTCATTAGGCAAAACTGTGTGTACACAGCGTTCCATGCGTCTCTGCATGCACCATACCCTAATATGTGCCGCCACGCTCTACATCCCAAAGTAGGAGAGATGGTCGCAAGTATCAAACTTCGACCTGCTGGCTGGAGTTTCCCCCGTCAGGCACCCATCTGGTTCAAGCCATCATCCAATCTCCACAGCTTAATAAATAGTAACGTCTAACTGAGCCAGTTAGTTAGATGCGTACACTTGGTGTAGTAGGATCTTTATTTAGTTTGATGCATACACTTGTTCTTTTTTGGTAGCCCTTTTGTAATGATGGCTGATGTTTGGTTTGGAAGAGAGAGCTGCGTCTTCACTCTTCTGGCATGCTTACTGCTTCTGTTGCACCCCCCAGCCCTGGTTGTTGCTGCTGTTGTTTTCAATGTACAATCAGTAGTATATTTCGTCTGTTGGTTGAATAAATGTGTTGTTAGAACGACAAACACAATGTTTTGGAAGTCGTTGCACGGTTTGATCCTTTAGTGCCCCGTACCATACGTAGCTCATACTATTTTTCGTACGGAACACATTTTCCACTTGTTGATAACATGCAGCCCACTGATTAAGGCCCAATAGAGAAGCCCATAATTAACTGGAAGGGAGGCTCTCACATGAATCCGGCCCAGGTACATTCTCATGGTCCCCTAAACATAAATAAGTAAATAAACAAAGCTAAATGCTCATGCACCAGTTCTTTGGGAAAATAGGTAGCCCAGTATTTCTTTTTGAAGAATACCCAAGCTAGGCCTATTTGTTTTCTCCGAATTATTGGGCTGCAAATCTTTCAAGACGAGCAAATGGGATATTAGTTTTTTTTGAATTTTGTTCTTCACTGATATCTTGTACGTATTTCATTGGATTTAACATGACATAGTTCTAATTTATTTTTAAATTTGTTTTAGTATGGCTATTAATTTTTGGATTAAGAATGTTTCGTTCCCCAGCAAAAATTTGCGAATTTTCAAAATTTCCCACATATTTAGTTAATTTTTTTACCCTGGTACTAACCAGAAAATGGCCGGCAATTCTAAAAATGGAAAACGGGCTGCAATAAATTCCATATGAATTAGAAAATGAGTAAAATTATAAAAATAATAGCAAATGGGTTGTACACGCCACAGATTTCGAGGATGACTTGTTTACGCAAGGCTTTGTTAGTGAACACACGATTCTAGCTGTCGTGCTTCTTCAATCTCTGATCTTCCTGCTCCTGCCGCCTAAACTAGCACCGGCGGGACTGCCTGCTCCCTCCTCTTGTGGCCCGCTGTGATGCCGCGCAGGCTTCCCCGGCCCACCCTACTCCCTTCGCTGGCCTGGCCGCACGCAATCAACTGCATCCTTATATTTGTCTAAAAAAACTGCCTCCTTATTACGCGAAAAAAAATGATTCCTCCCACTGACATCTGGGGCGCACTAGTTGGGAGGCTGACCTGTGGGCATACTACGTTGACGCGTATGCAGGGCTTGTCAACTTAGTCAACAAACGATTCTAGCAGCAGTAACTGTTGGATTTAAATCAAACGGTCATGTTGCTTCTTCAATCGCTGCTCTTCTTGCACCAGCCGCCCAAACCAGCGCCGGGGAGACCGCCTGCTCCTGCCTCCAGTGGCCGACTTTGCTACCGTTGAGGCCTCATCGCCCCCTACTACTCCCACCACTAGCCAGGCCCTGCGGTGATGGCAGCCTCACACCGCAGCCGAACCAGTGAACCCTCGTACTCCTCTCCGCGTGGGCATCCACTGCCACGTCTTCCCCGGCTCCGCGTCGTCCCCTTCCTAGGCCTCACCGTCGTCCACCGCCTTGGTGCTCTCGGCGTGGCATGGTCAATGTGGTCAACGACATTCCATCGGAAGAGTACTGTACGTGGAGAGGCTGACAGCTGGGTCCACGGCCACAACCCAGTTTTTTTGTGATTTGCCGAGTAAGTCGCTTTGTCAGGCCTGTTGGGCTACAAATCTTTCAAGACGAGGAGAGCCGAGAAAATGGCCCATCAGTAATGAGAAATGGGCTCTACATTTTTCAAAACACATCAAACCAACAATTAGTTTCAAATATCTTTTTTTCATTTCGAGATTTTAAATCACATTAATTTGTATGCATGGAGAATTTGTTGGATTTTATATTGATATACATTTATTTTTAAAATCATTTTGAATGTGAGTCGAAATTTCAGGATTAAAAACAGTTTGGACCGCACCGAAATATGCAAAATTTCGTATAAGTTTTTAACTGTGGCCACAATATGGGCTATAATGCTAACAAAAAGAATATGGGCTGCAAAAAAACCTTAAGAATTAGCAAATGGGATGTAAATTATTAAAAATAATGGCAGATGGGTTGTATGCTGTTTTCCACAGATTTGAGGCTTTCCTGAAAAAAAGGTTGACGCACAAGCAGTGACTGTTGGATGGCCATCCAACGGCCGTCGTGCTTCTTCAATCTCTGCTCTTCCTGCTCCAGCCGCTCAAACAAGCACCGGCGGGACTGCCTGCTCCCTCCTCCCCGCGACCGGGTCTAACAGCTCGGACCCACCAGCTATATCTTCGTACGTAAGGAAGTGCCTCCTTATTACGCACAAAAAATGAATACTCCCCCTGTTAGCTGGGACCCAGTATAGTGGCAGGCTGACTTGTGGGCCCAGTAAGTTGACGGGGACGGAGGGCTTTGTCAACTTAGTAAATATGCACGATTCTAGCTGCAGTGACCATACGATGTCCATCCAACGGCCGTAGTGCTTCTTCAACCTCTGGTCTTCTTGCTCCAGCCGCCCAAACCAGCGCCGGTCGTGCCTCGTGCTCCTGCCTCCCGTGGCCGGCTACGATGCGGCGGAGGCCTCACCGCCCCCTACTCACCCACACCCCCTGTTATTCTGTCGCGACGGCAGCCTCACACCGCAGCGAACCAGTGAACCCTCGTACTCCTCTACGCGTGGGCATCCACTGCCGCGTCTTCCCCGTCTCCGCGTCTTCCCCGGCTCCGCGTCGTCCCCTTCCTAGGACTCGCCGTCGTCCACCGCCCTGGTGCTCTCAGCGCGGCGTGGTCAACGTGGTCAAGGAACGGCTTCCATAGGACGTGGACTGTATGTGGAGAGGCTGACAGCTGGGTCCACGGCCGCAGCAAGGAAGTGCCTCCGTATTACGCACAAAATAATTATTCCTCCACCTGACAGCGGGGACCCACCGGACAGGCCACCATATTTCACGAAAAAAACGTTTCCCGCTGACTGCTGGGACCTACCAGCTACACCTTCGCACACACGGAAGTGTGTTCGGGCAAAAAAATTATTCACCCCCCTGACTGCTGGGACCCACTAGCTACAACTTAGCATGCAAGGAAGTGCGTCCGGGCAAAAAAATACGATTTACCCCCTTGACTGCTGGGACCCACCAGCTACATCTTCGCACGCAAGGAAGTGCGTTTGGGCAAAAAAACGATTCACCCCCCTGACTGTTGGGACCCACCAGCTACATCTTCGCATGCAAGGAAGTGCCTCACAGTAGGGACCCACCTGGTCGAAACGTATGTAGCGTTGTCATTTGGTCGCAAACGTGTACGTACATATATACTGGTGGATGTAGAGGCGCGCATGTGTCGTAGTAGAGGCTTGCACGTGTCGTAGTAGAGGCACGCACGTAGCATGTACACGTACATACAGCGGCAAGGGTGCAAGAAAGAAAATACGGCCACGTACGTACATACGGGCAGGGTCTCAAACGCCTACTCATGCATACGTACATGGCTGGGTCGGAACAGAGAAACATCGTCGTCGTCGTGTTCATGGGGAGGCAACGGAATGCGTCGTGTTCATCGGGAGGCAACGAAACGCGTGGGAGCCAACCGGCTTGGACGGAACAGGCGATGGAAACGAGGCCTGGCGTACCGCACAATGGAGGAAACGAACCTCCTATGTTCGGAATGGGGTCCTGTTGATCGGGAGGGGTGTGGCGTACCGCAAAACGGAGGAAACGGACCTCCTACGGTCGAAACGGGGGTCCTGTTGATCAGGACGGGTGTGGCGTACCGCAAAACGGAGGAAACAGACCTCCTACGATCGAAACGGGGGTCCTGTTCATCGGGAGGGGTGTGGCGTACCGCAAAATGGACGAAACGGACTTGTGTTGGAGCGCTACGGTCGAAACGGGGGTCATGTTCGTCAGGAGGGGTGTGGCGTACCGCAAAACGGGACTCCACGGGATACTGTTCATATCCATTGTCGACCTCCTCCAGCCTCCACGGGCTACCGTCGACCTCCTCCAGCCTCCACGGGCTCCTGTTCATCCAGCCTCCACCGCGCGCTACTCCACCGGCTACTATTCAACCACCCCTCCACCGTCTACTGTTCATCCAGCCCTCCACCATCTACTGTTCATCCAGCCCTCCACACCACAGGGTCCTGTTCAACCAACCCTCCATGGCCACCCCTCCACCATTTACTGTTCATCCAGTCGTCCACACCATGGGGTCCTGTTCATCCAGAGGCAATGCCACCGCTCACTG
>NC_041381.1:82982598-82999867 GCF_002162155.2 Triticum dicoccoides
ATGCTCACTTTTCACCCAATCGATCGGCTTCAGTTAGCTGCAGTAGCGAAGGAATCGCTCCATCGGGTTCAGTTAACAGCCATCGATCGATCGCTCGGGTTCAGTAACGCGTAGCCTGCAGTGCAATCGCTCGGGTTCAGTTAGAGCCCAACGCCTCGCTTGGGTTCAGTTAAAGCCAACGCCTCGCACGTGTACGAGAGAAACGCGCATCACTCGGCCCCCGACCTCCCACCGTAACCGGCAACTCCCCAAAATTTTCCTCCCCCTCGCTTCTACCACGGTTTTTTCCATCATGGACGGCCCAAAGAATGTCATGCAGCTGCGTCTTCGGCCCCTCCAGGACGAAAAGCCCATTTTCTGTCATGATTTTTTGTCATAGAAGTAGGAGCTCACCACATCTATGATGATACCAGGTTTTGTCACAATTATCGTCATAGAAGTGTCATATGTATGACAGAAAAAAATTCGTTCGGCCCAAAATTTCACGGATGTGTTTTTTTTTGTAGTGCTAGTCAGACTGTTGAAGCTAACGATACCTGAGATCAAGGCAACAAAGAGGACATCTAGATCATGGGGGGTCAAGACCCAAGTTTTTGGCCGTAAAGAAGACCCCAAGACTACAGACATCATATTTGGAACAATAAATGACGACTGTGATATGGGCATCAACTCTGCCGTCCATGATGCTATTGCACGCTTATGCTATCTTCATCGTGCTGCACTAAACCCACACTTCTTTGGAAGGGTTGGATGGCAGAAGTTTGATGGAGCAAATATTGCCCTGACGGAAGCGCAAAAGATGAAGTTCTCCCCACTGTTAGTGTACAATCAGGATCTAGAACAATACGTCAAGAATCTTCAGATGGACCTTCTGGAAGCCCTATTCGAAAATGAAGCACTACGAGAAGAGTTCGAGACACAGAGACTGAAGGTAGACAAGCTGGAGGAGGAGAACCTCGAGATCTCGAGAATGCATCAGGAATTGAAAAGCAGCAGGACCATGTCTCATGCCAAGGACGTTGAGATCTATAAGCTCAAGGAACACCTTCAGGACATACAGGGTCGTCACAAGAAACTCCGCGTCGACAAGGAACATCTAGCAGAAGAATTGGAGGAGATCAAGTCCACACAGAGGAAGCCCAGTGGGGACAATGACCAAGTTCCCAATAAGTTAGATTAGTAGTAGCCCACCAAGAGAGAAATAAAAGATGAACGCTTTTTTCTCAATTTAAGTATCTAACTATACCAACTGTGGGTGGCAATATTGTAGAATTGATTGAATAAATGAATGCTTGGTTGCTATTATCTTCTGTGTTTATTGAATGCTAGGATGATGCGATATCCATAGGTTTGTTGTTATTTAAACCTTGAGAGACGTAAGTTACGGAAGTATAGTAGAAGGCCTTCATATGGGAAAAGCATCAGGAATTGGAAACTCCGGAGCATTGAAGACCTGAAGAAATGAAGACTTGGAAACGAAACCATAGTAGAACGGCCCATTACAAACGGTAATTTTTTCTTTTGAACTAGGATTTGTTTGTTGATTATGGGTGGGTATTTGCTTTCTCTTTCTATCTCAACCAGACCCCCGAACCTTGAACCCATGGAGAAGCCGAACACAAAACTTATTCAGAGACAATTAAATTTTCCCCAAGGAGATACATTCTTTGTTCTGAGTACCCCTCTTATCCTACACATGCAGATGACAACCCTTTATGAGTATTTCCTTAAGGGCCCGGAAACGATCATGAACCTGACAAGTGATCATGATTACCCGAAGATCCTGAAGGACATGATGAAACATATTAACCTTGAAGGAGATGAAGTCTACAAAGGCTACCCCTTCATGCAAAAGGGAGTGGAACTTTGGTATGTGGAGGTACACCTCCACCGTATGAAAGGAGTTTGCCCAAAGACGGTGGGGCAATACTTTTTCATCTCACGTGTACCACAAGCAACTTTCTTCCATGCTGTTCGTGAAGCAGCCATGGAAACCATATGCCAGACCGGAGAAATACTTGAAGCAAGACTCCGTTATACTCAGGAATACCTAATATAAGTACATGCAGAGATGATGGAGATGAAGCTCAAGGCCACTACGCTGAAACAGAAGATTGAAGATTTCAAGGAATACTTCGCACAATTTCAGTGGGACTGAAGTTTCCAATGAAGACCAATGAATAAAGGTTTAATTAGTGTTTGACCATACCAAACCATGTGGATGGCAACATTTGTAATAAAGTACTTTTTGGAATTTGGATATATGAAAAATGATTAAGGAATGTAATTAAGGATTTATATGCAAGGAATAAGTTTATGAACCAGATCATGTTAATTTTAATGGTGATATTCCTCTATGTGAACAAATGACCAATGGAAGGGATAATGACATTCCATAGAGTGGAGTTTGGACATGATAAGTTTGTATTTTTGACATGTTGGGTACCTCAAGAGTATGAAGGAATGATATACTATTGGATTTAAAAGAGGTACGGTATAATGTGGGAATATGGAACAATAATCCTTGAAAGGATGAGTTAAAGATGTGCAAGTGTTGAATTGGGCCCACAACCAACAGGCCCAGGAATTTATAAGGAATCAAGGACTCCCTGGAAGAAGCTATGATTCCATCGGCAGATGTTTCATAGGAGGATACGAAAAACCTGAGAGTTGTGAAGAAACGATAGATGTTTTGTTGGCTTGCAGAATCAATGGATTTATCCAAACTTGGTTCGAGGACAAGAGAAATTCTGCAATGCTGGTGAGAATGTCCGAGTGTTAGAACTGCGAGATTCGATAAACCTTATAAAGGATAATGATTTGGGTGCGAAATGGATTGATCACCATACCGACTTACTCGTATCATTCGCTCTTGCTATTTGGGATGGTAAATCTAGAGTGACTTGCCCATAGTAGAGAGACGACAATGTCAAAACCTTGTTTAAACCTTAGAATGGTAGGACGATGGATTCATGTACCGACAATCGTTGCCAAACGTAGGTCATACGGTGAGACTCAACCCAAACCATTTTCCTGCAGGAGAAACCTGTAATAGTTGACCACCATGAGATCTCGATAGTTGGTTAGTTTTGGCGACAGACCTATCACCTAAGAAGACCCCGTCTCAGAAGAACCTCACCAGGATGAGAGGACACGCGTTTGAGGAAAAGGTTATGACCCTCCCGAAAGAGCCTCAGTGAAGGAGTTATTCCGAAGAATGTCAGAAGACCTACACTTTCAACCCAAGGATGGAGTACATGAGTTTTGTGGGAATTATAACCATGCTTGTAAGTGTGGTAGCACCCGAGACCTTTCCGATCAATGGATTTGCTAGAAGACCCTCCAACCCTAACCTTCTTTCTAGCCTCTTCGAATCTCGAGGACGAGATTCATTTTAAGTGTGGTAGGTTTGTAACATCCCAAAATTCTATATTTTGGAATGTTATATTAATTAAATAAATATGATTGTTTGTGAGATTGGTTGTGTGAAATGAGTGGAATTTGAAACTTTTTGAAAGTTGAATGAGAGGGAATAAAAGGACTTCCAAAACTTTCATCTTTGCAATTTGATGTCCATGATTCAAATTCATCTCATCACAAAACCCTAGAGTGAAGATGATATGACTTCTTCCATTTAAATAAATGAAAAGGGTTTTGAAAAGATTTGAATTCTACTTGGAAATATTTCAAATGCAGAAACTTTATGCAACTCAATGATTTTCATGAGGGAAGACAAAATGACTTCTTCAAATCATATGAAATATGAGTTGGAAGTTGAAAAGAATCAATTTAATGTCCCTTTGAAGGTATTTTGAAAACCATTTTTTCAATTTGGAGTTATTTGGTTTTTATTCAAAATTATTTGTTCTCCAAAAATAAAATAAATTGAAATAAGGGTAAAATGATTCCCTCAATGGAAAATTAGGAGAAAATAAATTCGAAATCATTTTGGTATTTAAAAATGATTTTTATTTGGTTTTATTGCAACAGCAGCACTGTTTGATTTTTGTGAATTTTGGTAGATTTTATTTGAACTTGCAAAATAGTTCATGTTGTAGGAATGTATTTCCAGAAAATTTTGATATATAATATGTATATACATAACATATTTATTTTCTTTTATCTTAATTTTTTCTCTCTCTGTTATTTTTTCAAAAACAATAAAAGGTTTAAATTAGGAAACCGCGGCAGCCCATCTTCTCTCTCTCTCTCCCCGCCGACTTGACCCAGCAGCACTAGCGGCCCAGCAGCGGCCCCACGGCAGAATCGTTCTGCCTCGACCACCCATCCTCTCGCCGGAAATCCCTATTCGCCGCTCGATGCGGCAAACTGTCGGGCTACCGCACAGGGCAGCGATGCGAGCGACAAACATGGGCCGGCCAACTTCGAGATTTACACAGGTGTGGCCAACCGGTTTTAGGAACCTTCTAGAAGGTTCCCTAAATCCGGTTTGTTTCTGTGTTCTTTCCTTTTTGGTTTTTTGGTTTTCTATTCTGTTTTATTTCCCCTTTTTCCTTTTCATTCTTTTTTGTTTTTCCATTTTCTTTTTTCTGTTTCTTATATTTTCTTTTTCTTTCCTTTCCTTTTCCTTTCTCTTTTTGTCCCTCACAAACTGTACACAAATTTCAAAAAAGATTGCATTTTTCCAAAATTAGTTCAAATTTTCAAAAACTATGCCGGTTTTCAAATTTTTGTTTGTAAATTTATAAAATATTAGAATACAAAATTTGTTTGCATGTTCGAAAATTTGTTCACAAACTTAAATATTGTTCTGGTTGTCAAAGTTGTACACAAATTAAAAAATTGTTCAATCTATTAAAAAAATGTAATTTCCAAATTATGTTCAATCTTTGAGAAATTTTTCCCGTTTTCAAAATTTTGTTCAGAAATTTCATAAAAGTCTATAATTTCAAAAATTGTTTGCTTAATTTTGAAAAATGTTCTAAATCTCAAAAAGTGTTCAACTTTTTAAATTTGATTCCCAAACTAAGAAATGTTTGGTTTCAACAATATGTTCCCGTTTTCAATATTGTTCAAAATGTTGAAAATATTAACATTTTAAAATTTGTTCACATATTCAAAAAAAGTTCGCATTTTAAAATTTTGTTCACAATTTCGATATTGTCCAGAAAATTCGAAAAATGTTCCCGTTTTCATAACTTGTTCACAAATTCAGAAAACTTCCACGTTTTTAATTTTTTTTCACAAATTCAAATAAATTGGGAATTCTAAAAAATGTTCCTCCTTTTCTAAATATATTAACAAATTCAACAAATGTTCAGGTATCCAAATTTGTGCACAAATTAAAATATGTTCAGAAATTTTACAAAATGTTCCTGTTTTCCAAATTCATTCAGAAAGTCAGAAAATGTTCCTGCTTTTGAAAGTGTTTCAGTTTTCAAAAATTTTGTGTTTAAGAAACAACTCAGGTTTTTTTAAAAATATTTGCTTTCGAAATTTTAAATATATGTTGCATCTGTGCTGGATGTTGGTTCTAAAATATTTACGCTGCATCTTGTGCAGTAACCTTCCGTAGCTCCACCGGTTAGAGCAAGTGGTCTGTCGCGTGAGATCCTTTGTTCGATCCCGTTGTATGGCGTCTTTCTTTTTCTTTTGAGTAACGTATGGCGTCTTTCTTTTTTAGCTTTTTTTTTTTGAGGATCTTTCTTTTTTAGCTATTACGGTACGTGCTCGCTACCGATTTGTTTCCTTCATGGGCTGGCCCAGGAAGAGACCTACCTATGCGAAACTGCAGTTGTTTGCCGCAGAGAGCGGCGTATAGGCGCTCCCCCTCTCGCCTGCCTCCCCATGCCACTGACCGGCGGGCCCTGAGCTTTCTTCTTCCCCTCGCCCACGCCTTGCCGCGCTGGAGCAAACTCGCCCGCCACCGTATCCCGAATTCTTCTGGATTCTCTCCCTTTGAGTTGCCCCTCGCGCAAGCCCGACCCCCTATACCTACTCCTCCTCCTCCGATTTTCCGGAAAATCTCAATCTCTCGTGTCCCAGAGCCTCACCTCAATCCCGCCGGAGTTGCGCCTCCAGGAGCTCCTTTCGCCGACCGCGTCTGCCGGCACTGGAGGTTTCCCGAACCCCTACTTTCCTATTTACGCTCCTACTCTACGCGCTGCATCTCCCTGAACTTTTGAATCTCGCAGACTCGCACCGGACCGAGCTCCTCAACCTCTTCCGAATCTCGTCGGCGCTGCCCCGTGCTCCAGCCGCTCGTCACCATCGCGGGAGGACTCCACGGACGCTCACGAGCACACCGCCTGGCTCGCCTTCACGCGAGGTGTCCCGTTCGACCCTCCCCCGAGTCCGGCGACCACCAGGACGAGTGCCACGTCCACGCCCTAACGCCATCGTCGCCGTCTTCTCCAAGTCCGTCGCCGGCGCTGCTGCACTGTAAGCCGTCATCGATCTCCTCCGTCCGATCTAGAATAGACGGCCTCAATTTGTTTAAACGAATAGTTAGGTTTCTTTTAGATCTGTTTTATACGGTTTAGTCGGTTTAGATCGAACCGGTTCGCCGGTTAACGCACGCGCGCAGTTTTAATTAAGTTTCGGCCGAGCATCTTTTAACTACCGATCGCCCACCTGTTTAGCCCAGTAGCGGTACGTCACGTAGCTAGTGCCCGTTTGTTTTTTTTATTTTATTTTCGTTTCTATTTTAAAAACAGAAAAAGTTTCAATCTTAGATTACTTGTATCTTTTAGCGTACTTAATGTTTTTGAGTGATTCCAATTGCACGGTGTCACGAATTTTATCTAGTTCCTGTAGATACCAATTTTGGCCACGTTTGAAAACTTTAAATTTGAATTTGTGTGAATTTGTTCAAATCACTAATTTGGCCATATTTTGAGTTTTATAAAATATTTTTGATTGATTCTTTTTGCTATGGTTTTGTTATTATTTTCTATCCAGTAGAATATAGTTATTTATTTTGGGTTTATTTTAAATTAGGGTTTTAGACAAAATAATACTGTTTTAGTTCTAGTTTTGTTTTAGTCTTTTCTTTATAGTTTTAATTGTTTTTAAATTATTCTTTTTTCCACTTTTGAAAAATTTAGTTTTGTTTCTGTTAGTCAATAAAAGAAAATTTTATTTTTATTTTAAAAGTTTATTTTATTTAGTTTTGTATGAAAGCTTGTATAGGTCATAGTTAGAGTTTCATAAGAGCTTTTTATTTGTTACTTTTTGCAAATAAATTTTTATGAAAAATACTTTCTGTTAACTTAGTTGTTTTACATTTTATTTTCTGTTAACTTATTAGTTTAGTGTTTTAATTGCTGTTAAGTTTTTACTTAGGGCAAAACTATGTTAGATGTGTGTAGCACAATCATAGATTTTTGGTAGGAGTTTTTCTTTCTAGTTTTTTTAAGCTTCTTTGGAATTTGTTGGAGTCTTATTATTGTGTTTTTATTTGTTGTTTTAATTGTTATTTTGAGTGTTATTATTGCTTGCTAGAATTATTGCTTATGTGAATGCTATGTTTGACTTGTATAGATTTTCTTCGGAGAGTGATCGAACAGTTCTATCAACTTTTCGAGAGCGTAATAATCTTCATCAACATACTAGTCAAGTTCACTTTGACCATGTTTTTCATACCTATGTTTTATTTGCATGTAGTAGCACCCTTTCAACAATCCCTCCAGTAGTGTTACCGAATCTTGTAGTTGGTTAGAATGCATGAGGTAGGAACCCATCTCCCTGTTACCAAACCCGGGACGTTATATTCTTTTAATGCTTCGCAATAGTAGACGGGGTTTGGTATGAGTGCCCGAGAGTGGTGTGAAGGAGGAGGACTCTACGTCAATGACAACAACTCCATGATGGAATCTACAAGGACTGCATCTTCAAGACTTCAAGACTCAAGACAAGAATTCAATACACACGTCATGACATCTTGGGGAAATCTTCACCCAGACTCAAAGAGACGGAAGAATACTTCATGCACGGAAGCTTACCTGTGCAACCGCACGTCATTATGGGCTCTGGCTAGGACGGTTCTAGCAGATGTAGAACTACGGTAGGATTGGATGAGCACCAGACAGTCGTCAGAGGAACTCTTCAGAAGACCATGTGTCGGTCATCTTGTTCTCAACCACCCTGAAGTGCGAGAACGTAAAAAGAGGGATCGAATCTAGAGGGTAAAGTGTACAAACCTCTGCAGAGGGTTAAAACCTAATGGATTAGCCATGTCCCCGGTTATGGACAATTTGAGCATATGGACTTGGATCTATTTCGGAACTCTCAACACCAGATCAAAAGCTTAATTGTGGGCAACTTATGATGATTTGGGCTATGAGATATTGGTTGGCGGAACCATGCCATGATAGAAAACTCCGTAGTACGGACTCATGTTATTCCTTTGAGGTAGGGAAAATAAAAGCAGTTTTACGCAAACAAAACTCAGACACAGAGCCACAAAGCCATATTGCATATAGGATAGTTTTTATCATCTGTTTTTCTTATAGTGATCTTGCCGGTACATTCAATGTACTGACCTACATGGCTGCAACGTATCATGTTGTAGATTTTTTTTTCGACGAGTAAGAGTTACGGTACAGGGTTACGATCTACACTCAACATGCCGATGGCGTTGATGGGACTCCACACCTGATTGTTTGTTTTCACTGAGACTTATGAGGTATATATCAGTTTTACGTAATTTATACATGTGATTGCACTATGATATATACATTGTTGTACTGTGTGTGTCAGCATACTGATCCAGGGATGGCACGGATACACAGAGGCTTGACCGTTTGAGGTCGGGTCGCTAAAAATATATATAGGTGGGAGGGAGGGAGGAGCAGCCAAAGGAGGCGCCCAATTAGGAGGAATCCTACTTGGGGTCCCTCCAAAGCCGCACTCCCCTTTCCTTATTTGGAGTGCGGGGAAAGGTAGGGAGGGTGGTGGCCCCCCTTTCCTTTCTCCCATGAGAGGGAAAGGCAGGAGGGGCTAGCCCCTCCCCTTTTTCCTTCCCTAGGGCTGGCCAAGCAAGGGAGGGGGCGCACCAGCCGCCTTGTGTGCTGGTCTGTCCCCTCCTTTGGCCCGTAAGGCCCATAACCTGCCGGGGGGGGGGGTGCCCGGAACCCCTTCCGGTGACCCGATACCTCCCCGGTATGTCCCGAAACAATTCGGTGTCCAAATACCATTGTCCTATATATCAATCTTTACTTCTCAACCATTTTGAGACTCCTCATCATGTACGTGATCTCATCCGAGAGTTCGAACAACATTGGGTCGCCAAAACATATAACTTTTATAACACTATATCGTCAATGAACTTTAAGCATGTGGACCCTACGGGTTCGAGAACTATGTAGACATGACCGAGACACCTCTCCTGTCAAAAACCAATAGCGAAACTTGGATGCCCATATTGGCTCCTACATATTCTATGAATATCTTTATCGGTTGAACCGTTATGATAACATATGTAATTCTCTTTGTCCATCGGTATGTTACTTGCCCGAGATTCGGTCGTCGGTATCCCCATACCTAGTTCAATCTCGTTACCGGCAAGTCTCTCTACTTGTTCCGTAATACAACATATCGTAACTAACTTATTAGTCATTTGCTTGCATGGCTTCTTATGATGTGTATTATCGAGAGGGACCAGAGATACATCTCCGATACTCGGAATGACAAATCCTGATCTTGATCTATGCCAACTCAACAAACACCTTCGGAGATGCCTGTAAAGCATATTTGTGATCACCCAGTTACGTCGTGACGTTTGATAGCACACAAGGAATTCCTCTGGTATTCGGGAGTTGCATAATCTCATAGTCGAAGGAATATATATTTCACATGAAGAAACCAATAGCAATAAAACTGAATGATCATTATGCTAAGCTAACGGATGTGTCTTGTCCATCACATCATTCTCCTAATGATGTGATCCCGTTATCAAATGACAACTCATGTCCATGGTTAGGAAACCATAACCATATTTGATCAACGAGCTAGTCTAGTAGAGGCTTACTAGGGACACAGTATTTGTTTATGTATTCACACATGTATTTAAGTTTTTGATCAATACAATTATAGCATAAATTATAAACCTTTATCATGAATAAGCAAATATAAAGTAAAAACTTTATTATTGCCTCTAGGGCATATTTCCTTAAAATGTGTACATGTTGATTCCACCCAAACCTTTCTGAAGCAGACCCCCTCTTAATAGTACGGTTCTCGTACGACTCAAATCCACCAAAAAAGAAAATCAGGAAAATAACCATCTTCACTTTTAATACTCCGAGGGGCTCGAATCGTCTTTTGCCATATGATAGATTGTCTAAAATGCTCAATGCACACGATTAGTCCACAAAAGCATTGTCATCAATCAGCAAAACCACTAAGGGAGAAATTTCCCCTAACAATCTCCCCCTTTTTGGTGGATTGATGGCAACACGGGATTTGCACAAAGGATATAACAAGATAATAAGCAAACCCATCATCTATAAAATATAGACGGGCTCCCCCTAGATGTGTGCACTATTTAGTTATGCTTTTGAAACGCAAAGCACACACATTAGGATCAACACTCCCCCTATATTTCATAGATCCGGTAACACTACATTAACATAATATGGGAGATAAGCATGAATGCAAGAGGTAGCATGTGAGCATAAAGATAGGGCACAAGATAAGCATAAACTCACATACTAGCAAAGTACTTAGACATACATAGATAAGTAGAAGGGTAGCATATGTTTCACACCATCTGACTTGATCTCTAATACAAACCACAAACCAAAGCAAACGATAAAAGAGTTCATGAGCAAAGAAAGCAAGCAAATAAGACGCACTCGTGACTCAAAAATTCCCTAAACTCTCTCCCCCTTTAGCATCAAGATACCAAAAGGGCAAAGAGTACTACAATGGTCCAGGGTGGTAGAAACACATGAGCTCATCATCACCATTCCTCGTGCTCGTTGGACTCCTATTCTATAGTAGCAGGCTGGTCGACCTCTGAGTCTATCCATTGGCAATGCTTGGACGTCCACTCCTCCTCCTGCCGGCAAGGGGCCTGCCGGGGAGGCTGACAAGGGGCCCGCCGGGGAGGCCAGCAAGGCTGCTGCCAAGGAGGGGGTGGTCGATGATCAACCCTCCTCCTCTGCTGCCTCTGGCTCAGGCAGGTACTTGAAGGCGGGTGATGACCTGTTCGGCCCACCTTCCAGGGATGGCAGGCACCAGGGCACCAGCCGAGGGGGAGGTGTTTGACGATGAGGCGCTCGCCGCCGCCGGGCTCCAGGCTGTTGACGAACCGAGCACCGGTGGTGATGGTTCTCAAGAGGACCGGCTTCTTCGGGCCATGAGCACCGACTTCCAGAAGCTCCTGGCACTTCATCGTGCCCGCCTGGACAAGGCAAAATCCAGGATGGTGGTGGTGGACAAGGCGGAGGCAGACCTCGAGGAGCACGTCGCTGAGGCGTAGGCCTGGTTCTGCCAAGCCCACGAAGAGCTGAAGGCCGCCCAAGACCTGCTGGCCGAGCGCAAGCAAGAGCTCATCTTGAAGCAGGCCAACATTAAGAAGGCCCAGAAGGCGGCGAGGGAATAGGCTGCTAGGAACGAGGCCGCCCGGCACCAGCACCAGGCCGAGCTGAACTCCCAGGAGGAGGACCTCGCCGCTCGTGAGGAGGCGCTCGCTGCCACACTCCGCGGCAAGGATGAGGAGGTCGAGAAGCTCGTCGCGCAGCGGACCCGGGAGCTGGAGCAGAGGCACAAGGAGGCCCTCGATGCTCAACCCCTGGTCCATGATGACAAGGTGAAGGAGCTGGAGGTGGAGCGGGACGGCCTGAACAATAAGGCCCTGGAGCTGGCAAAAGAGAAAGACACGATCAGCTGCACCTTGATGGAGGCGCAGGTCATGGTCCTCGACAAGGCCGAGCTGCTCTCCCAAGCCAACGACTCCATCAAAGACCTAAAGTTGAAGCTGGAGGGTCTTGAGGGGACGCTTTCGGAGGTCAGGGCTCGGGAGGAGACCCTGACCAAGGATCTGGAGGAGGAGAGGCAGCTGCAGAGGAATGACGCTGCGAACCACGAGGATTATGTGAACGGCGAAAACCTCTGGATCAGCCACCTCACCAACATCGCCGGCATGATCACCACGAAGCTGGCTACCATGGGGATGCCGAACGTGCGGTACGCCCCGGAGCCGAACGTGAGTCCCAACGCCAAGCTGACCCTGTTCTTCGAGGGCGTTCTTGGAGCCTTGGAGAAGTTTCGCTCTAATAGAGCGAGCTCTCTGGCCAATGAGGCCCGACAGCTTTGCCAGGGTGCCCTGACCAAGGTCCTCACCAAGGTGGCGTACTGGAACCCCAACCTCGACTTCAACGCCGCGCTGGAGAGCTTGCCAGAGGATGTGGACCCCGCGACGCTCCAGGAGCGTATCAAGCCTATCATCAGCCGCGTTGACGGAATTCAGAGGATAGAAGGCCAACCCTGGGACTAGGCACCCCATTTCTCATTGCCGTTGTAGGTTCATGACCAAGGCAATTTTTATCTTTAGTTAGAACCGCAGCAACAATTGATGTAATATAACACTGCAGTACTTTGAAACGATGCATGTTATTTTCCAGTTTGACCTCTCTTTGTATGTCCACCCTACGTTAATTGGGTAGGCTTGCCGACGCGTAAACCCAAGCCGCGATGCCTCGAGGACGGAGCCCCAATTGCCCGTCGGGTGTGCTTGATGCCAGGCGAACCACCTTACCGTTCTTCGCGCGGCCGCTCGAACTATCGAGCGGACTCGAGATGGAACGAGAGCGTTGCCAATAGCAGAAGGCCACCCAGCCGTTCTTGACGCAGCCGCTCGAACTGTTGAGCAGACTCGAAACAGAACAAGGGCGTTGCCAATAGTGGAAGGGCCCCATTGCATGCAGGTTTCTCATATAGAGGGAAAGATCTCCAAGGAGAATAATCTTATATAAAAAGAATTGCTCAAAGTTTTGCGTGACTTAGCTTTTCTGTCATTGCGCGAGCGTTTACTGTATCCGCAAATGATGCCGCTCGTTCGGCCACCTTCTTCCTTGGCAGCCATGGCGATGAAGAACTGCTAAACCAACTGCTAAACCAGATTTTCACAACTGCGCCCCCTAGCTGGCGCGCCAAAGATGTCGGTGGAAAACGACACCTATGGGATCACTAGAATCCCTACTACGGTCGGCGGGCGCGAGGTTGTGGAAAGAGCTAGTCTAGGAGCCAGCACAAAGATTGTTTACCCAGGTTCTGGCCGCGAGGATGCGTAATACCCTAGTCCTGCTTTGGTGTATATTTGAGTGTTCTTGAGTTCTTGAGCTAGCCATGGTGCGTGACTTGTTCAAAAAGCCGAATCCCCCTCCAGTATGCCTCGGGCCTCCTTTTATAGTCAAAGGGAGGTGCCACAGTGGCACACAGGAGGTGGAAAGGTGTACAGTGTACAAGCTTATCGCCTGTCGTTATGGGACAAAACACATTGAATGCGCTCCTTAGGTGTCCCCTTGCTTTATTGGAGACGATAACGAAGCCCGTCTCGTCCGTCGCCGCTTTGCCCTGCTTCGACACGCGCCCAGGCCAGCGAGGCGCGTAGTGCCATGTAGGCTAGCAGGCTGCTGAGATGGCGCAGTGGCAGCATCTTCACGAAGATCTGCTTGCCACCACACAGGTGCTTGCTGAGTTGGCCTAGAGGCCGCACGTCGCCACGCAGGTGCTCGCCTAGTTTATGGGCTGGCAGCTGCATGGGAATGGCGGTGGAGTCTTGGCAGTTGTGGGCCTGGCCGCGGTCCCACTGATGTCCTCGGCATGGGTCTTGCCGGGGTCCCGGCAAGGGTCTTGCCGTGAAATCGCGGTCGTCCCCGGCAAGGATCTTGCCAAAGGTCTCGTGGATTTCCTCGGCAAGGATTTTGCCGAGGATCGTCGTCTTCTGGTCCTCATCTGATCTTGCATGCTTCTGGTCTTCACAAAGATCTGCATGCCGCCATGGAGGTTCCTCCCGAGCCTTTGTCCCAATGTGGTTGATGGTGTTGGAACCCTCGGGCTCGAGGGTGGCGCACTCCGCTGGCGCTGGGCAAGTTGCCCCGGCAAGGCTCTTACCGGGGCTGCGCCCGGCAAGGCTCTTGTCGGGGGAGTCCACCTCGCCCTCTTGCTCTTTGCGTCTCTGATCTTGGTGTTGCTTGTCTTGTGCCTTTGGTTTCCCTCCTCTGCCCTCCTTTGTGTGGCCGCGGGCACGGCTCTGACTGCCCGTGCACAAGTAAAGGGGTAAAAAGGAGAGCCCCTACTTTTGTACACCGACAAGTAACATGGTGGTCGTCTAGAAATTTTAATCGGAAGAAGACTCCATGATGTCTTCTCCAGCTTCGTCAACGTAGTTGTCATCACTGTCATCATTTGCATCAATATCTATGTCGGTGTCGTCCAATATGATGTAGACCTCCGAACGAATCTCCTTTGCTGGTTCTCGCTTATGATTCTCCACTCGTAGTCCTAGATTTCTCTTTAGATCTTCATGCTTCTCCAGTAGTACGGCAATTTCTTCCTGATATCCATCGCGTGTGAACTTGAGTTCCTCTTCTAGATTGTTGTTCTTCTTCATCAGCTTCTTGATCTTATTCATGTCGAAGCACAATTGATTTTCTTGTCGACGAATGTGATCACCCATCTCCTCAATGTATGCGGCAATTGATCCATCCTTCCTGGTACGAATCATCTCCCATTCTTCGTCTCGGTGGCCACATATCTAGTAGATAGTGTTTTCCAGCTCCTTGTGATACACCTCACATATGCGTCCAAAAGTGATATGGGCTGCCATGCTCTTTCCTAAACTCCAGCTTGGTGCATCCAGGTATTAATCAATAGGCTCCGTTGTTGGCGCGAATGTCCTCCTAGGTACCCAGACTTTTATCTTCCAGCGCTCCTCTTCTGGTACAGTTGCACAGAAAGTCCCAGTGAAGCTTGGTAGTCCGATGTTCAGGTACTTACTGACTTCCTTCAAGTGTCATCCGAAAGGGGCGTCGTCATCCGGCTGAGTGAACTTGTTCCTGGAGTCCGCCATGTATAGAGTAGAAATAGAGGAGAATTAGAAATGAGCAAGAAGAGAATTCCCATGGCTTGTTCTAGTGGTCGCGTCCTACAGTCAGCGTGTGCTCTGGTACCATCTTGTAGCGACCACGACCCCAATGGACCAAAGTCTCTGTGCTTAAGTGTCATCCCTGGATCGGTAATGCTAACACACACAGTACCCGAGGAATTATAACAGAGTTCAATCACACACTTATTACATCGAGTCCTCATAGAGAGTATGATTAGACAAAAATATCATGGCTGAATGCCATCTAAACTAAATAACTGCGAAAGCTTCAAAGGTAAATGAGTCCATCAACTCCAACCGCATAGCTGAGTGCAAGACAACGACCTATCGCACCTTATTCATCGTCTAAGTAGTCTGCAACATGAGACGTTGTAGTCGTGTAGGTTAGCACATTGAATATGCTGGCAGAGTTACATTGTAAAGCAATGAATGCAAGAAGTATATCTACATCCAATATTTGGCTGGTGGAAGCTCTAAGTTTATGATTTTGAATAAAGCTAGTTTTTCCCTACAACAAAGGAATAAATTTATTTAAACTACTCCCAAGTTGTATCAATATTTGAGAAGGTTCCCCCAATTCAAAATGCCAATTAAACAAGTATCATCATTAAACCGAATTCAAGTAATTAAAGAGTGATGAGGTCAACAATAATATCCAATTCCAGATACTCAAGATGTCCATAACCGGGGATACGGCTAACCATGATTAGTTTATCACTCTACAGAGGTTGCACACTTTTCCCCACAAGACTCGACCACATCCATGATCGGATGATCGAGACATAGTCTTTCTGAAGCATTAACTCTCTACTCCGGGCAGATCGGTACACCTACTTCCCCTCTACATCTGCTAGTCCACCTCTTCGAGAGCTCATACAACTTACTCAACTATGCCAGAGCCCATAATGGCTTGTGGCTGCACACGGAAGTTTCTAGTCATGATATATGATATGACCTCTTTGAGCCTGGGTGGCGAACAAAGGAAAAATCACACGGATACCCCGAGATTTCCCTTGATGGACAACACTGGGTTCCCCAAGTGCCCCAACCAATCCACCCAGATGTGTATTAGTGTTGCCACCTTAATGTTATCCAAGATTAACAAATCTCATAACTTCCATGTGAATCACGATCCAATCCCCGTCTACGAGCATGGCTAAGCAATAATCAAGCATAACGTATATTCCCAGGGTGATCAACATGTATTAGGTTCCTACCTCAAGTACTACAACCAAACCACATGTTCCCAATCCTACTCATGCAAATATTTGAGGAGCAATACTAATGCATAGTAAAAACTGGGTATAGAAAAGTATGATCAAAGTGTAACTTGCCTTGCTGATGATCTGCAAACTCTAGGGATTCGTAGTAACAAGCTTCGCACTCCGGATAATCTAGCGTAGACAAACAGTAGCATACATAAGCAATCACTCAAAGAAACGAGAAAACGAGAAAAGATCCAAATCAAACACGAAACAAGCAAATGACTAAACTAAATAGAAAAAACATCCTAACAGCATTATTATCATGTGGATTAGATCTTAGCAGTAGGTATAGGTGATTAGCTATGATTTGCAAAAAGAAACAACTCAAACGGAGTTACGAAACTCAAGATACAAACGAAACGAGATCGTTTGCTAATCTGAACTAAAGTCAAATTTTAAAGTGTCGAAATCATGTTTAAGTTGGTTAACTGGAAAGAAGAGATCATTTCAAAGATTTAGGCGCTGGTTTCATCTAATTTGGACAACCGAGCAAAAAGTTATGCTAGTTTTAAGATTAGGGGCTAAATCACAATAAAACTTATTCGCGGATAGGTCCCAGGCCGAAAATAAAACTAAAAATAAAAATCTACCGCGCGAACGTTTGTTAATAGAATGGAACGAACGAAAAGCGTTCGTTAACCAGCGAACGTTTACTAAATGAACAAAAATTAAAACTAAAAACCGATCTAAACTAAACCGATCTAAAAATAATAAACCGGAATAAACCGAATGGTTTTATACCGTTTAGCCGGGGAAAACCTACGGTGGCGGCGGCGAGATCCGGCGGCACCGGCGACGGCGTGGGGCGGCGGCGAGGTGAGGCGAGGCGACGCGGGTGGCGGCATGCGGTGGCGGCGGCGACGCACGACAGTAGCGACGGCGACTCGGGTGGCGGTGGCGGAGCTCGGTGGCGGCGGTTGTGGGCTGC
>NC_041381.1:83000086-83005275 GCF_002162155.2 Triticum dicoccoides
CAACTTGGAGGCCAAGTTGGACGGCGGCGGCGGCTCGGACTTCTCGGGAGTCCGGCGGGGGGACGGCGACGCGCGCGGGGAGGCGGTGGCCTGCTGGGCGGGCTGGGCTTCGACCCAGTTCGCCGGAACATTTTTTTAAATAATTTCACCATAAAGAAAAAAGTCCTAATAAATATGAAATAAATTCTAAAAAATTCCAGAAACAATTTTCACCGTCCAACCCTAATATTTAGAACAAGATGAACAGTTTTCTCGACTAAAATGCAATTTTCAAAAATGCAATTTTTCAGTAATTCAAATAAAATAGCAAATAAAATCCAAATAAAATAATAATTTGATTTTAAAATTTCTTCTCCAATATTTCTCTCCTATTGAGGAAGTCATATTATCTTCTCTCATTTATTTTTATTATTGGAAATAATTGGAGAGAAAAATATTAAAATCAAATTGATCCTCTCTTCAAATTTGAATTACATTCAAATATGAATTTATGAAACCTCCAACTCTCTCCTTAGGTCCTTGAGTTGCTTAAGATTTCTAGGATCACAACCAGAATGCAAAATAAATATGATATGCATATGATGATCTATGTATAACATCATTGAAAATTGGGATGTTACAGCTCACGGGAAAGAGGCGGCCAAGGGAGCATGGGGAGGGTGACGACGGCGACGAACAGAGCCAAATTGCCACAGTTCGCGCGTGGGCACGCGGTGGTTTGCGTCGGTGAGGAAGCGGCCAGAGGGGGAGAGGGGTCCAGAGGAACGACGATGAGGAGGTGAAGCCAAGGGACATGCTCACGCGCGCTAAGATGACGAGAGTGAGAGGTGCCGAAGCACAAACGATGCTCCGGACACGGCCACAGTGCACAGAGCGCGTGCACAGGCGTGCCAGCTGCGTGGTCACCACGGGACAATACACAGGGAGGTCACAAGCAGATTGCAAACTATGTCTGGGGTGAAGTCCTTCCAGGGTGGAGCATTTATGTGCCATTGGCTCGATCTGAGGCATTGTGGTTGGGTTGGAATGGAGCTCTGAAGTTTGCTGCAGTAATCTTGGCCGTGCACTAGTGATCAACAAGAACTTGATTGGGGCCAAATAGTTTGTATGGGGTGTTTATCTATGGAAGGACTACAGTCTTAGAGGTTTAGAGAAGAAATGGACCACAAATGCCTAGGGTTGCTTTGTAGGTGCACATTTGGTCCAGAAATTTGATTTGGATGATGCACTCACATGGAGAAGCAACTTGGGTTGAATTTGGGCAAAGCCTCATGATATGGACATATAAAGATGTTGTAAAAAGCTCATACCAAATGGGTTCACCAAAATGGTACTTGCTTCACAAACATCATTTCTGTCTAGAAACTTGGAATAATTTTGGTGATCAAATGGCTCAATGAAATGATCCCAAATTGGGTGGAGAGATGTTTTATGTGTAAGAGCATGATATGGTAATTTATCAGAATTTTTGAAGCAATATAAAATACACTTGCTTCACAACCTGAAAATATTGCCAGAACCAAAGATTTGGTCCTGTGGTCACATAGATGATTGTATGGGGATGCAAATGGGTGGAGGGGGTTAATATGGGCACATGAAGGAGTGTGTGAAAGTTCAACTCATTTGGATACTCCTAGCTAGTACTTCCTTCACAAAGCCTTCTGTCTGACAAAAACTTTGAAAAATCACTGAGGAAGATTAGCTAAGCAAATGAGGTTAAATTTCTGCATGAGGCAATGCTTTTGATATATAAGCATTCCGAAAAATCTTGGGAGCCACTAGGAAAAATATAAATGACACTTCCTTCACAAAGTGCCATTCAGGGCAAAATAGAAAAAGGAAAATTGGGGAATTATTTTTGAAATGGCCAAGGAAATGTTTGGGCATATTTGAGCAATATCTGACCCAAAGGAATTATGAGAATTATTTGGGTATTTTTGGATGGACAGAAATATAGGTTGCTTCACAACCTAGGGCAGATAGGGTTATTCCTTTAATAGAAAAAGGAATATTCCCTAGAAAAGAATTTAGGGTTTGGTCAAGGAGTGAGTGACATGATCTTGGCAAGGTTTTGAGAATGATGAGCCACTAGGGAGGAGAAGAAATGATGATCTCCCAGGTGGCAAGGCCACAGAACCACTCCAAAAAGAAAAACAGAGCAAAAACCAGATAAATCAAAAGAAAAAGGAAAGGGCCAAAAGCCATGCTGATACAAATATATGGAGTGTTGCTGCTTGGTCCAGAAGGGACGGTTGACAAGTGTTGGATCTTTCTCATTACGATACAGGTTGAGGCAGCAGAACACACAGAACTCCTTGGCAGACAATTCATTCATAGACATGGCTTTCTCCTTTTCTTGCTGGCAGTCTGCTTGGACCGCTGCATTGGATGGGCACTAGGAGTTGCACTAGCATCCTCTGATGTACGGTAACGCTTTGAGCCACCTTGACAATCTGGATTCTGGCGATGGGCTTGGTACCCAACGCTACTACCACTACTGCAGGATGCTGCTAACGCGACACTACAATCAGAGACCCTTCAACGAAACTATGTATGCATTAGTCGCAAACGATGATGTAAAAGAATCGTCAAAAAATATGCAAAACGTTTGCGGTGGCGGATACATCAAAGACGGTTCAGATTTTAGTTACGTGTGCGATGCGGGGCGTACGGTTCAGTTCAGTGAACTATTTGCGATGAGGCAGAACATAAGAAACGGGCAGCCAAATGAAGGCATGTGCGATATACAACATACAGTTCACTAGGATGAACTGTTTGTGATGAGGCGGAACAACAGAAATGGTCGGCCAGATGAAGGTGTGTGCGATATATGACATACAGTTCACTCAGATGAACTGTTTGTGATTAGGCAACACAAAAGGCATGGTTCAGCCAGATCAAGGTTTGTGCGATATACGGCATACGGTTCACTCGGATGAACTATTTTCGATCAGGCAACGCAACAGAAATGGTTCAGCCAGATCAAGGTGTGTGCAATGGAGGGCATACAGTTCATTTCGATAAACTGTTTATGTTGAGCCAAGAGAACATAACCGTTTCGTGTCAACAAGATGTGTGTGATACGCGGCAAATATCCAATCACATAGGTGGCTAGTACACACATGACATTTCCACACACCAAAGTAAACTATTACATGCATAATTAACTAGGATAAATGATCATCTTATCATCATCTACTTCTTGTGACACTTGTCACCACTGCTCTACTAGGATAAACGAAACAGTATTCTTTACTATGAATAGTGTGCTTTGTTGGGCACACAAGTATATGGATCATAGCCTTGGGTGAGCAATGTCCCTGCACGCGTCGTGCTAGCTCAATGTTCCTTCTATGCTAAGTTTCCATTAATTGATGGCGTTTTACGAACACACCACCGTTTCCTGCCATTTCCTCACCGGATTCCCACCCCCACCCAGCAGTATTGTACATAAACCTAGGCGGCGCACGATGCACGGAGGCAACAAGAGCAGCCTGTAGCACATCCACCTTTTCCAAGCATGCCAACCCACCAAAGCGCTGCCTCTGCCATCAACCTCCTTGACGAGGAAAACAAGAAGGCACCACAACCCGTCGAGGCTGAGGCGCTCCCCGTCAACTTGATGGACGATGTCGTGATACGCGTCATCTCCAGGGGTTGAGCAAACCCTTGGCGCATGGAGCTTCAGCGCAGTGGATCAAGATAGGCATGTCAGCACCGAGAGGCTGCAGCTTGCCGCTCAACATGATCGATGGTGCACCGTAGAGCAAGCTAGGCACGTCCACACCGCTAGGCTGCGGCTCACCACACAACGAGACCATTGGAGCACCTCAGAGTGAGAGGCGCAGCGTGCCAAACAACAAGAGCGGATCCGTCGGTGCTTGCCTGCTATCGACAGGGCGTCACAACTGGGTACACATCCTGTCAGTACCCCCATTCCTCGCCAGGAGTGGGCAGAGGCCGTCTGCACCATACTTGCACCAGAGGCCGGCCACGCCGTACTTGCACCGGATGCTCGCCATGCCGTTTGCATGGGTCACGCCGTTCGCCTTATCCGCGGTTAGCTCGATGCCAGCGCTGGTCGCTAGGCTCGACCGCCTCCTTGGCCCAGGTGTCCACCTGGCCGCAATAGAGGAACATGGTCGTCGCATCCTCGAGCTGGTGATATCCGATGAAATAGCCAACTTGGAGCTCGAGATTGCGCTCCAGATGTACCGCGAGCGTGTCGACCGCTTGGACGAACGCCTGCACGAGTTTAGGCAGAGCCAAGAGCTACCGTAGGCAAGGGCTGCTGGTCATGGTCTTATGGACGCATTTTATTTTGTTGAGTCGTTTCGACGTGGATCGCTGTGTATTCACATCAATCATAATATTGCTCTGATATTCAATGAGTGTACTCTGTTTTCCGTTCTTATATGTTCTATTTCAATTTGTGTATATATGCTTTCCATTATGTTTATATGTGGATGATAACAACTAGAACAAATTAGAACATGAAAATAGATTGAAAATGGAATTCATAATATATATTATAATTGTTCATTAGTTGATCACAGAATATATATAATATCATCACATATACGTGATGATACTTAACTACTAGGTAAGATGCATAAAATTGAAAACGAACAATACTAAAACTAATAATCCCTCGTGGGGGCAGTATTCCGGCAGTCCATCGCCAGCAGCTCCCTGGTGTGTGGCGTCTTCCCAGCACGGAGGCAGTACTCCGCCTCCTCTGCCTCATAGCGCTTGACGTACCGATCTGCCTCTTGCTGGCAGACGAGCGCGACAGATCTTGCCATTTCGTTGGGAGCCCAACGGAGCTCCTCATCGGTGGCACGCTGGAGCTTATCGGCACACCTCCACGCAGCAATGCGCCTAGTGTCTTTCACCTTTCTCACGAAGTACCCGTCTTCGTACACCTCCTCCGCACGATGATGCACCTGCCCCTAAAGCTCCACCGCCTCCTTTTTCCAGGCAGCATCACGGGCTTCAGACCGCCTGGTACCTGGCTTCCTCCTCCGCCATCTCCTTCTTGAGCGCCACTTGCCTGGCTTTCTCAGCCGATGGCAGCGACTTTCACAGACAAAGATTGTACTGGCCCCAAAACCACTTCAAAGTTGGGGGGGTCTGGCGCAACTTCGTCCGGTGGCAGGTCGGGGTCCTCCTCGTCGCTGCACTTCGAC
>NC_041381.1:83005551-83020420 GCF_002162155.2 Triticum dicoccoides
GCTTGGGCAGATCGGCGGCACCATGGCAGAGATTTGAGATAGAGAGAGCGAGAGAGAGATAGAGAGAGAGATTGAGAGGGTGAGCGAGGGGAGGATGTAGATGAGAATACAGGTGGGACAACATGAGCAACGTACTATTTATTGTCACCTGGAATCTAGATCGACGCAAACTGTACACACGCCGGTCGCCAGAATTTACGAGTATTGTAATTTGAATTACACACGATTCCC
The DNA here is from genome assembly GCF_002162155.2 of Triticum dicoccoides. NCBI lineage: Eukaryota > Viridiplantae > Streptophyta > Magnoliopsida > Poales > Poaceae > Triticum > Triticum dicoccoides. The sequence continues at coordinate 83,005,783 of NC_041381.1, forward strand.
GCAGCAAAAGTCGTGTGTGAACTTAATAGCTGACGGTTTCCAATACAGAACCGCGCCTAATTATAACTCGCGCCACTCACCTTCCAAACCTCGAGGCGCGAAAAATAGAGTGCCAATCGTGTGGGGCCCTGTTATCTTGCCATATCTTTAAAATTTCCTTTTTGAACACCAGATATTTACATCGTCTGGTCATTTTTTAATTTTTTGGAATTTAAATGCCATGGCACTCCATGCATGTGTCCAAGCCATGACACCAATATGTTTGAAAAATCATTCCAATTTACTGCACATGGAATGGCCCTATTCAAATTTGGATTACGGTCGTTAAATGGCTAGAAAATCACTTAAAAGTCTTAAAAAGGTCAAATGACCCCTGAAATTTTCAAAATTTTGACATGACAGTTGTATTAGTGCATGTTAACTATAGAAAAATATTGAATGCCATAAGAGGAAGCTATCGTTGGTTCGTCATCAAACATGCATTGTTCCGCTTGGAACCACGAGCCTTCTAGTGAGTTGCTCCGGTTTGTGAGGGGTGTGTGTCCAAACTTTCATCAAACAAGCCAATTTTTTTACCACATCATCTTGGTGGGATGACATTACGTCAAGCAAGGTTTCATGTGCTTCTGATCATTTTTTAATTTTTTGGAATTTAATGCCATGACACTCCATGCCTGTGTCTAGGCTGTGATACCAATATGTTTGAAAAATTCCTTCCAATTTAACGCACATGGAATTAACTCGCACACAAGTACACAAATATGATTTTTCAAACCGTTATGGTTACTCATTGCATGTAGATGTAGTTCAAATTTGAATTACGGTCACTAAATGGCTAGAAAATCACTTAAATGACTTTAAAAGGTCAAATGACCCCTGGAATTTTACAAATTTTCAAATGATAGTAGTATTAGTGCACATTAATTGTAGAAACTTTTCTAAGGCCGTAAGAGGAAGCTATCACCCATTCATCATCAAACATGCATTGTTCCCTCTCGGAACCACGAGCCTTGTAGTGAGTTGCTCCGATTTGTGTGTGCGTGTCCAAACTTTCGTCAAACATGCCAAATTTTTTACCACATCATCTTGGTGGCATGACATTACATCAAGCAAGGTTCATGTGTTTCTGATCATTTTTTATTTTTTTGGAATTTAAATGACATGGCACTCCATGGAGGTGTCCAGGCCGTGACACCAATATGTTTGAAAATTACTTCCAATTTACTTCACATGGAATTAACTCGCACACAAGAACACAAATATGATTATTCAAACTGTTATGCTTTCGCATGTAGATGTAGTTCAAATTTGAATTATAGTCATTAAATGGCTAGAACTCACTTAAATGTCTTTAAAAGGTCAAATGTCCCCTAGAATTTTCCAAATTTTCACATGACAGTTGTATTAGTGGATGTTAATTATAGAAAAAATTTGAAGGCCATAAGAGGAAACTATCGCCGTTCGTCATCAAACATGCATTGCTCCCTCTCGGAACCAGGAGCCTTCTAGTGAGTTGCTCCGGCTTGTGAGGGGTGTGTGTCCAAACTTTCGTCAAACATGCCAATTTCTTTACCACACCATCTTCTTGTCATGCCATTATGTCAAGCATGTCATGGGTTTCTGATCATTTTTTAATTTTTTGGAATTTAAATGCCATGGCACTCCATGCATTGTGTCATAGCCGCAAGACCAATATGTTTGAAACTTCCTTCCAATTTACTGCACATGGATATAACTCGTGCACAAGTACACACATATCACTTTTCAAACCGTTATGTTTAGCTGTTGCAGGTACATGTAGTTCAATTTTGAACTACGGTCATTAAATGGCCAGAAAATCACTTAAATGTCTTAAAAGGTCAAATGACCCCTGAAATTTTCCAGATTTTGACATCATAGTTGTATTAGTACTACAAATTTTCTCGTACATTTAAAATACCATCTATTGCCACTTTACTCCAAAATCGTCTTTGATACGTCTCCAACGTATCTATAATTTTTGATTGTTCCATGCTATTATATTATCTGTTTTGGATGTTTAATGGGCTTTAATATGCTCTTTTATATTATTTTTGGGACTAACCTATTAACCAGAGGCCAGTGCCAGTTTCTGTTTTTTTGCCTATTTTACAGTTTTGCAGAAAAGGAATACCAAACGGAGTCCAAAAGGAATGAAACCTTCGCGATGATCTTTCTTGGACCGAAAGCAAACCAGAAGACTTGGAGTTGAAGTCAGAAACGCCACGAGGCGTCCACAAGGCAGGAGGGTGCGCCCAGGGGGGGTAGGCGCGCCCCACCCTCGTGGGCCCCTTGTAGCTCCACTGACGTACTTCTTTCGCCTATATATACTCTTACCCATGGGAGCCACGAAACCACTTTTCCACCACTGCAACCTTCTGTACCTGTGAGATCCCATCTTGGGGCCTTTTCTGGCGATCTGTCGAAGGGGGAATCGATCACGAAGGGCTTCTACATCAACACCATTGCCTCTCAGATGAAGCGTGAGTAGTTTACCACAGACCTTTGGGTCCATAGTTCTTAGCTAGATGGCTTCTTCCCTCTCTTTGATTCTCAATACAAAATTCTCCTCGATGTTCTTGGAGATCTATTTGATGTAATACTCTTTTGCGGTGTGTTTGCCGAGATCCGATGAATTGTTGTTTTATGAACAAGATTATCTATGAATATTATTTGATTCTTCTCTGAATTCTTATATGCCTGATTTGATATCTTTGCAAGTCTCTTCAAATTATCGGTTTAGTTTGGCCTACTAGGTTGATCTTTCTTGCAATGGGAGAAGTGATTAGCTTTGGGTTCAATCTTGCGGTGTCCTTTCCTAGGGGCAGCAAGGCACGTATTGTATTGTTGCCATCGAGGATAAAAAGATGGGGTTTATATCATATTGCTTGAGTTTATCCCTCTACATCATGTCATCTTGCTTAATGCATTACTCCGTTCTTATGAACTTAATACTCTAGATGCATGCTGGATAGCGGTCGATGTGTGGAGTAATAGTAGTAGATGGAGAATCATTTCGGTTTACTTGACACGGACGTGATGTCTATGTTCATGATCATTGCCTTAGATGTCTTCATAATTATGCGCTTTTCTATCAATTGCTCGGCAGTAATTTGTTCACCCACCGTAATAGATGCTATCTCGAGAGAAGCCACTAGTGAAACCTATGGCCCCCGAGTCTCTTTTCTGTTATATTAAAGTCTCTTTTGCATTATATCGCATCTATTTAAATCTCGTTTACTATTTTGCAATCTTTACTTTCCAATCTATACAACAAAAATACCAAAAAAATTTACTTTACTATCTCTATTAGATCTCACTTTTGCGGGTGACCATGAAGGGATTGCCAACCCCTTTATTGCGTTGGTTGCAAGGTTCTTGATTGTTTGTGCAGGTACTAGGTGACTTGTGTGTCGTCTCCTACTGGATTGATACCTTGGTTCTCAAAACTTAGGGAAATACTTACGCTACTTTGCTGCATCACCCTTTCCTCTACAAGGGAAAAACCAACACAAGCTCAGGAGGTAGCAAGAAGGATTTCTGGCGTTGTTGCCGGGGAGATCTATGCCAAGTCAAGCCATACCAAGTACCCATCATAAACTATTCTCCCTCGCATTACATTATTTGCCATTCGCCTCTCGTTTTCCTCTCCCCCATTTCTATAATGATTTTTGAAAACCTTTGCCTTTTCTTCGCCCCTCTTCCATTCGTCTCTTCTTGCTTGCTTCTTGTGTGCTTGTTTCTTAGCGCGGTTTGTTGCCATGATGTTTGAAATGGGGGAGGTTATCATTGAAAAAGATAGTAGTAACAATGGGGAAAACTTTGATGATTTTGATAATCCTCATGAAGAACCTACTATTTTGCACACTAAAAAGTTCCAGATTGGTAGTGGTAACATTATTGGAAAAGGAGTTATTCAAGATTTCTTTACTTGCGCCGGTGTTTTGCCCACTATGGGTGGGTCTGTTCTTCATAGAACTAGTAGTCTTGCGGATGCTATATCTTTTCTCATAGTTGAACTTGAAAGACAATTTATTCACATGCATCCTTGCATACAAAGGATTTTTCTAGAGTTTTCTACTATTGAGCATTCTTCTGTTAAGCGAGAGGCTACCATCTTTCTAGCACATGAGTTTAGATTTATAATGAAAGAGGCCAATGAAATTTTTGCGCATTATAGGGTGGACGCTGGTCATCCTCCCATAGAAGCGATTCTTTTTAATCAAGAGGACATAATGCGTCTACAATCTTTAGATCATGTTGCTTATAATGAAAAACTTAGAAAGAGAGTCCCTACCGATGTTCTAGTTGATAGGATTTCTGAACTTAATGATAATTTTGCTATTCAGAACAACGGGTTAGGTTTTCCTGTTAAACAAAGGCTCATGACTTTTTGCCGAAAGAATGCTTATAATGATGAATTGGTTGTGCAATATGAAGGGCCAAAGGACAAACCAATTCCTCCCGAGCTTGATCTTGGGGACTTTTGTACCATTAAATTTAGCCCTTTTGATTACTTTTGCTTACCACAAACAAAACTTGCTGCTGAACGTAGGGAGTACGAGATGAGTTTTCACGATTTTCCCTATCATTACTATAGCAATACCTAGATCTATTTGTGTTTTTGTGCCTAACTAGGGGCGTTAAACGATAGCGCTTGTTGGGAGGCAACCCAATTTTATTTTTGTTCTTTGCTTTTTTACTCCTGTTTAGTAATAAATAATTCATATAGCTTCTGTTTAGATGTGGTTTTATATTTTTTTTGAGGAACTGGGACAGTGGGAGAGGCTCCCACTGTCATATATATATTATATTATATAATGCACAGAATTACAAGGCTGCAATTACATCATGTACAAGTTTCATCCCCACTACATTTGTAGTGGATTAGAGAGCAACTAAGAGGGTGTAACTAATCAAAGGGTAGGGAGTCTAAAAGTAAGAAGATAAACTCTTTCTTATTATCTTTAACCCTATATTGAAGGAGACTAAAATCCTCCTTGAATCTGCTCAGCCAAGAGTGGTAGGATGGATTTATATCTCTGAAAAGTTTATTGTTCCTTTCTTTCCAAATGCTCCAGGATGCTTGAAGGATGATCTCCATGAACAAAGGCCTGCCCCAATTGATTTTAGCTTGTTCTAACCAGGACAGCCTAGTGGCTTGATCACCAGGGTCTAGCCCAAAGGTTGCCCAGCAGTTTCTGCTAAATGGGCAAGTGAGGATCATGTGATCAATGTCTTCTTTTTTTTGGCCACAAAGCAGGTAGTTGAGGTTAGTACCAATGTTATAATGCCTTCTCTTCAACATGTTTCGTGTGTTCAATCTATCAGATAGCATGAGCCACCCAAAGACCTTGAGTTTAGCAGTGACCCTTGATTTCCACAACCAGTGGTATGTCTTGTGGGCCTTCATATCCCTAAACTAGAATTTGTAGTATTTGCTGGCTGAAAATTCTCTTCCTTTCCAAGGGTAAGTCCAGCTATCTTTTGCATTCTGGCTGTTGTCTAGTGTAATGTTTGTCACCAAGTTTTGCATATCTTGTAGCTCTCCCAGGGCTTGTGTAGAGAGTGGTAGAAATAATGCTTCTTCCAGTGAGTTAATGGTCAAGAAATCTTTGACTGAGCACTCTTCATTTCTGACATAAGAAAATGCCCTAGGATGTGTGTCAGATAAGACTTCTTCTAACCACATGTCTTTCCACATTAGTACATTTTCCCCACATCTCATTTCCACCTTTGAAATTCCTCTAAAGATAGGAGTTAGCTTGAGGATGTCCTTCCACCAGAATGATCCACATGGGTCCGAGGCATGTGGAATTTTATTGGTATAGTAGGTGGTCCAAAGCAGTTCCACCCAAGGAAGGTCATGGCGATTGTAAAATTTGTGTAAATATTTGAGTAGCAAAGCATCACTTTGTACCTTGAGATTTATGATTCCAAGCCCCCCACTCTTCTTAGGTCTGCACACTCTATCCCACGCAGCTAGTGAGTTGCATTTTCCCCTTGTTCTGTCTTCTTTGTCCAGAGGCATCTCCTTCTTAGTTTATCCAACAACTCTAGGATTTTAGGTGGGAATCTCAGAGTGCATAGTGCAAAAATTGTAAGTGAGGTGATGACTGTGTTTAGTAAGGAATGTTTAGAGCCATATGACATCAGGGCTAAAGTAGATGTGAGCCTTCTTTCCATGTTGCAGACAATAGGCATTAGATCCTGGACTGAAGGTTTGGATGTCCCAAGAGGTAATCCAAGGTATGTAAATGGCATTTTGCCGATTGTACATCCAAAGATTTGAGCTATAACTTTACTTAATACCTCATCACAATTTATTGGTATCAATGTTGATTTATGGAAGTTGATTTTGAGACCAATAGAAGTGGCATAGTCAGTGAGAATATTCTTCATTGTTTGTGCTTGATCAGGGCATGCCGGCATAATGATAATAGTGTCGTCAGCGTATTGAATGACCGGGTAATCAATTTGGTGTTGTTTAGGGAAAGGTAGTTGTAGTAGACCATGTCTGAAAGCATCATTAATGGCTGCTTGTAAGAGATCAGCAGCAAGAACAAAAATGAGGGGAGAGAGAGGATCACCCTGTCGAACACCTTTTTTACAGATGAATTGTCTGCCCGGTACACCATTCAGGAGAACAGAAGATTTGCCAGAAGAGAATAAAGATTTGATCCATAAAAGCCATCTATCATTGAAACCCATGTGTTTCATTATTTCTAACATTACATCATGTTCAATGGTGTCAAATGCTTTGGCAAAGTCTAGTCTAAGGAGAACAATCTTATTCTTGGAGTTCTGGCATTGGTGTATGTATTCAAAGGCCCAAGCGAGGAAGTCTTGGATTGCTCTTCCCTTAATGAAACCATATTGATTCCTGTGTATTATCTTCAGAATAATCTTTTGCAAGCGATTGGCAAGTAGTTTTGTAATCACTTTAAGACAGCAGTTAAGGATGTAATAGGTCTGAAATCATTTACTGTGTCCGGAGAGGAAATTTTAGGAATCAAGGTGATATATCCTTCATTGATACTTTCCAGGTTTAAGGTACCAGCATGAAATTGATCACATAGATTGTAGAAGTCCTCCTTAATAATGTGCCAGCAGGTGTTAAGAAATATACCTGTAAAACCATCAGGTCCAGGAGCTCGGTCTGCAGGAATTTCTTTAATGACATTGTCAATTTCTTCCCTGGAGAAAGGAATTGTCAATTGGTCTAGGTCATTCCTTTTTTTGATTATGTTTGCTAGGTTGAATTTCATTTGAATAGCTCCCGAGGTTCCCAATCTCTGTTTGAAAGTTTGGTAGATTACTGCTTCTTTTCCAATGTGGTCTTCTACACTAGTACCATTATCCAACTTAAGAGAGGGAATAATATTCCTTCGATACCTCTCAGATGCCATTGCCTTGAAAATTTTTGGGTCCTCATCACCAAACTTAGCCCATCTTATGGTACATCTTTTCCTCCAGTATTGTTTTTGGTAATCTAATAGACGGAGTAAGTGATTATTGAGAATTCTCCTAAAGTTCCTCTCTGGTATTGTGAGAAGCCGTTTATTTTCCAATGAGTTCAGTTCAGCAAGTGTAATATTAGAGTTAGCTATGGCTGTAGCAAGCTTGGAAATGTGCTTACTCCATCTTTTTAGCTCATATCTGAGTGCTTTGAATTTCCTGGAGACAATTGTGGCATAATTATCTGAGTGTACACTTTTGTTCCAAGAAGAAGCAACCAAATCCATAAAACCAGGGTACTGGATCCAATAAGACTCAAACCTAAAGAGGTTACTTCTAGGAATGTCTGTTTCTATGGAAATCACACAAGGTATGTGATCTGAGACTGGTTTGGAGAGTGGTTTTACAATTGTGTTGGGGTATGGATTGGTCCAATTGGTTGAAGTGAAAAACCAGTCTAATTGTTCAAGTAATGGATCCTCCTGCATGTTACTCCAAGTAAAGGTTCTTTCCTTTAAAGGAAGTTCAATCAGGCCCTGTGTACGGATGAAATCATTGAAGGTGATCATATCATTAATGTTTCCACCAGGTTTATTTCTGTTCATGGGGCTGCGGATATAGTTGAAATCTCCCACTAGAAGCCAGTCCTCATTGTTTGGTATATTAAGGTTGAGTAACCAGTTTGTGTAGTCAATTCTGGCATCACCTTGACATGGACCATATATGTTAACCAGAGTCCACATTTGGGCAGTTTGGGTGGATTTAAAGTTAATTACTAGGGCAAAATCTTCCTCAATCAGCACTGTACCAGTAAAGATAGCACTATTCCATATAGTTATAATACCACCTGATGCACCCCTTGAAGGGATGAAAGCAAACTTGTCAAAGCGTTTGCGGCAGCAGGACTTAATATAAGAATTATCAAAAGCAGACTTTTTAGTTTCCTGTAAGCAAACGACTAAGTAGCCACTAGTAGCAATTGCATTTGATAGAGCCAAAAGTTTAGGGTCTGAGTTCATGCCCCGAATATTCCAACTTAAAACATTCCAGTTCGAAAGTAAGGCCATAAAAGCAAGGAAATAAATCTTAAATTAAGATGAAGAGGAAGAAGGGCCAGCCCCCTTGTCTGCCATGAGCACTTCTTCAGTTACTTCCTCCGGCGGCACAACACATTTCTGCACAGCAATGTTCTGAATTTGATCAACTGACATGGGAGGTGGTATTTCACCCTCTTCAATCTGATCTTCAGTGATCTCAGTGATTAACACAGCAGAAATAACATTTGGTATGATTCTGGGCTTCACCTTGGAAGTTTTGGCCCTGCTGTCAGTGAGTGCAGGCACCTTGAAACCATCATACTTGTTGGAACGAGAGCTTCTAAGCACGCTGGCAATAGAGACAGGAGCTTTATTCTTACTACGTTTGCCTTGAGCCCCCGGCCTTGAAGAACCAGCCAGAGTTTCAGTTATATCCCCTGCAACAGTATCTTTAGAAGTTTCAGAGAAGGACACAACCTGAATATCTGCAGGGAGAATCACTGTCTGGGTCTCATCAGAAAGAGCTTGCACCTCCTCTCTATCAATAGACCAGACCTGGACAGTCGAAGTAACTGTGCCGTCAGCTTCACCTTGAGAAATGCAAGAAGTAACCTGAACTGAACCTTCAAAATCAGAGAGGGACAGTTGAATATCCAGCCTAGTTGGCCTAATTCCATATCCATGTTCCCAAGGGCCAATAGTAGCCAGAGTTGGCATAATGGTTGGTACCAAGTAGAACCTTTGGGAAGACTTGGGTGAAGTCTTTGCGATCTTGCTGTAAAAAACAGAAACTTTTGCGCTCATGAGAATAGCTGTCATTTTTTACAGGAGAGTGATTTTAAGTTGATTATTTTTGAAGATGATTAATAGACAAATTCCTGACGTCCACCAATTTATTTCAGAATTTTTAGAGCTACAGAAGTATTCGAAAGTTACAGATTACTACAGACTGTTCTATTTTTGACAGATTCTGTTTTTGTGTGTTGTTTGCTTATTTTGATGAATCTATGAGTAGTATCGGGGGGTATGTCGTGGATCTAAGTCTGACAGTAGAGTGGGGGTAGGTATGGAGAGGCAAGGTCCTAGCTATGGAGAGGTTGTAAGCACAAGAGATGTACGAGTTCAGGCCCTTCTCGGAGGAAGTAAAAGCCCTACGTCTCGGAGCCCGGAGGCGGTCGAGTGGATTATGTGTATATGGATTACAGGGTGCCGAACCCTTCTGCCTGTGGAGGGGGGTGGCTTATATAGAGTGCGCCAGGTCCCCAGCCAACCCACGTAATGAAGGGTTTAAGGTACATTAAGTCCGGGGCGTTACTGGTAACGCCCCACATAAAGTGTCTTTACTATCATAAAGTCTACTTAATTACAGACCGTTGTAGTGCAGAGTGCCTCTTGACCTTCTGGTGGTCGAGTTAGTCTTCGTGGTCGAGTCCTTCAAGTCAGTCGAGTGAGTCCCTCGTAGGTCGACTGGAAGGTGATCTCTTCTAAGGGTGTCCTCGGCCAGGGTACTTAGATCAGGTCTGTGACCCTACCCTAGGTACTTGACTCCATCATTAGCCCCCGAATGGATTGAGGCTCGAGTGATGAAGGAGTTGATGTTGTTTCCGATTAGCCTTCGCATACTGGTTGTGCGTTGTTTTGAAAAAAATCTCTTTGTTGATAGTGAGCAACTTTTCTTCAGTCGACTCGATCCATTCTTTTCCTTCGTCGAGTGATCTTTTGGACTTCGCCCATTTCCGAGCGATGGATCGCAGGAAATCCCGCGTTTGGCAGACCGATCTGCCGTTCGCGGATTCCGCGGGATGCGAAATTTGGGGAAGCGCGCGAAGCGGGGCAGACCGCGGTGTTCGGACAGGACAGGGCATAGACGCCTCGATCCCCGCGCCGCTTTTTTCGCCACGTATCGCGTCCGCGTAACTGTTCAGGATATGATTAGATCGACTGGGCCCACCTGTCATCCACTCGGAAGGGATCTTATAAATGCACCCGGCGAGGGTTTTTTGAATAGTGCCTCAGCATTCTCCCTCTGTTCCCTTCGTCTCCGCCCAACGCGCTCGTTCTCGCCTCCGCACAACCTCCCCTCGCGCGTCCCGCCGGCAGCCATGGTCAAGGAGAAGACGGCGGCGTTGGAACGCGCGAAGAAGGCGTCGGCGACGGAGAAGGCGAAGGGGAGATCCACCAGTCGTGGCGGGTCTTTGTCTAGATCTCGCCTGCCGAAAGGCTGGGTCCAGGGAGATTGTATCCAGTCGACCATCACGGAGAAGGATCTCCTTGACATGGCCAACGAGGGCCTGATCCCCCATGGAGCTGCGAGGCTTTCGGGGAAAGAGTGGCAGCCCCAGCCGAAAGAGGGTGAGTGCGTGCTTCTGGCTACCCATGTCGACCACGGATTTTCTTTGCCGCCGAGCATTTTCTTCCGTGGTTTCTTGAACTTCTTTGGGGCGCAACTCCACCACATCACCCCGAATTCTATCGCCTATCTTGCCGCGTTTGTGTCCATGTGTGAGAGTTTTCTGGGTTGTCGACCGCGCTGGGGCTTGTTCAAGCACATATTCACGTGTCGCTCTTAGACCGTGAAGAAGGCGAGCCCAGGCGACGAAAAAACCCGAGTTGTCCAAATGTGTGGGGGTCTGGGGATCCAGGTGAGGAACAAGAGCACCTTCCCAGCCATGACATTTCCCGAGTCAGTCAGAGGCTGGCAGTCGACCTGGTTCTACTGCCAGGATCAGCCGACGCCGGGGCAGTCGAGTGGACTCCCTAAGTTCACCATGGGCCGAGTGAACAAGCCCTCCTCTCTGAAGGTGATTCCGGAGGAGAAAGCTGACGTGAAGATGCTGATGGAGCGTGTAGTTCAGTTGGTTCGGGAGGGAGTGACGGGTATGGATCTCCTGGAGGTTTTTCTTAGGCGTCGTATCCAGCCTCTTCAGTTCCGGAGCCATTGCATGTGGTTGTACTGCGGGACTGAGGATGTGACTCGGGTCAATCCAGAAGCAGTCGACGATGCCACTCTGGAAAGGTGGATGGCCGCTGTTACTGGGAACAAGGATAACCCTCGCGGAGCCAGAAGGATTCCTCCACTCGACTGCCACAGTGATCCAAACAAGGTATCTCTGCTCCACTTCCCATTGTATTCTCGTCACATTTATTTCTGTTTTCTCTGCCGATCGGTCGACTGATCTTTGTCTTGATGTCTATCAGGCCCTCACGGAGCTGTACTCGATGCCCAATGGAGCACAGGCTCCGACCTAGGAGGGAGAAGCGAGCGGGGGCGAGAGCCAGGAGGAGGAGTGGGACTCGGACGCCGCTGAGGATGATGATGATGATGATGACGATGAGGACGAGGAAGAGGAGGAGGAGGAGGAGGTCGCACCACCGTGCTCGGAAAGGCGGTCGAAGCTTGTCCATGACCCTGCAACTGAATGTGGCAAGGGGGTTGCGATTGTTACACAGTCGACCAAGCGCCCTCGGACCACCTCTCCGGCGCCGACTGAAAAGGCGTCGAAGCAGCCCAGGGCGGCCCCGTCAAAGCCGACCAAGCTCCTGCCGAAGATGAAGGTGTCCATCCCCACCATATCAGGGTAATCATGCTGCTCAAGTCTTCTTGTTTTGTGCGAACTTTATCTCTGGTTGGCGCTGGAGTCAGTCGACTGATTCTTTGGAGTTGCAGTGCTGCTACTTCTGAGACCTCAGCCCGGGCTGACGACCATGAGATGGAGGACGCAGCAACCTCAAAACCTGGTACTATACTCTTAACACCGTTTCTAGTCGACTGACTCATGATCTCTAACTCTGATTCTTTTCTGTAGCTCCATCCAATGAAGATGAGGAACCGCTGAAGCACAGAAGGAGTAGGAAAGCGTCTGCCGGCAGGGTGCCCCAGGATGTGACGGTGCCTGAGACTCTGGTCGCGGAGGAAGAGAACACCACTCGACACACTGTGTCCTTCGCAGATCCACTGACGAGTGCTCTGCAGCCCTCCCTCTTCACGACGCACCACGTCCCAGAGGACCAAGCTGGCGCCGCGAAGGAGGCGATACGCCAGGCAGGGATCATGATGGAGCAGTTGAAGACCATCCGGGATGCGAGCCAGGCAGCTTATGACGCCAGTTCCGCCCTTCAAAGCAATGTTCAGGTCAGTCGACCACCACTTGTTCTGTTAGGATATGCTATCAAAAACTTTTCTTTCCAGAATTTATAGTAATCACCCAGTGGGTGTGTCGATTTAAACTCCGTGTTAGCGGGGGCACGCTGAGTGCACCCGCTGGGTGTAGTCCCCAAGGCTAAGGTCGACTGCTGGCAGTCGGCCTTAGGCTTTATAAGTTCAGTCTTTCCGTCATTCGACTATGGCGAATGGATTTCGCAAACCGGTGGGGGCACGCTGAGTGCACCCACTGGGTGTAGTCCCCGAGACTGTGGTCGACTGCTTGCAGTCGATTACAGTCTTAAAGAATACATCTTGTTTTTTTTTTCGAGGTCGACTGGTCGACTCTGTCTTCAATAGGATTAGTGGGGGCACGCTGAGTGCACCCACTGGGTGTAGTCCCCGAGACTACGGTCGAATGCTTGTGTTCGGCTGTAGTCTTAGAAACGCATGATTTTTCCTTTTCCACTCGGAAGTGAATTATCTTTGACATTTAGTCGATTGATTCTTCGCAGAGATCCTGTGACCTTGCGGCTCGCTACACTGAGCTGGAAAACAAGCACATTCAGCTCGAGCTGGATTTGAAGCTGGCTCAGGAGAATCTGACGAAGGCAAAGGAGGAGACCAAAGGTATGTTTGATGAGATCTCGACGACTGCTTTTTCCCTTTACTTGTTTCAAAATCTTATCTTGCTGTAACTTGCAGGTAAGGTGAAGGAGGCCCAACAGAAAAAAGACCTTGAACTAGATGAGAAGATCAAGCTTGCCGACGAGAAGTTAGCTTCAGTCACCAAGCTTGAACAAGAAAATACCAATCTGAAAGCTGCTCTTGAGAAGAAAAATGATCTGGAGGCCTTCCTGAGTGGTCTTGCCAAGAAGCTGTTCCTTATGCTTGAAGGTAAACCTTTATGCTCAACAATCATTTTCAACTGTGATTTTTCCATTCGACCATTGCCTTGACTCGGTGATCACCCTTGCAGAATTTTGTCAAGACTTTGAAGAAGAGACTAGCCGGCTGGAACCAAACCTTGATCCTGTCAATTCTCCGGTGAACGACGAAGTTGCCATGAATGTTTTCCGACTGGAGTCCCGTGTTGCAGCTGTCGTGGACTATCTTGCAAGGCTGAAGGTCGCCACATCTCGCATCGACTCAACGCTCTGGCCCAGGGAGACACTCTAGAATGACCTTGAGTCGCTGATGGCTCGCTTGAACACGGTCCCTGGTCGAGTGCAGGAGTGGAAAAAGTCCTCGGCTCGGTGCGGTGCAGATGTTGCTCTGTGTCTGGCCCGAGTCCACTGCAAAGATGCACGAGAAGACAAGCTGGCGGCCCTCTGGGTGGCCAACACCAAGAAACACGACTTCAGGTCCTTTATGGAAACTTTCATTGCTGCTGCCACTCGGATCACAGACGGAATTGATCTTGATGAGTTTGTTGCACCTTCTAGCCCTCCACAGGAGGAGTAAAAAACTTCTTTTAAGCTCGACGCTTTAAATTTGCCTCGGTATGCCGAGTGGAGTTGTAACCGATAAACCTTAACAGGCTTAGCGCCTGAGCACTTTCGGTTCCTTTAGGTATCCTTCCGAACTTGAATTTGATGTTTGAATATGATTGCTTTTGGCTTGAAATGTCTTTTGCAGGTTCAAAGCAAGACGCTCACTGCAGTCGACTTATTCCTTAATCCACTTAGGCGAGCACTAGGCTGCAGCTAAGTCCCCGAGTGAGAGGTTTGCTCTTCACTCGGTAGGATTTTTATATCTTAGGCGAGCACTGGGCTGCAGCTAAGCCCCCGAGTGAGAGGTTTTCTCTTCACTCGGTAGGATTTTTATATCTTAGGCGAGCACTGGGCTGCAGCTAAGCCCCCGAGTGAGAGGTTTTCTCTTCACTCGGTAGGATTTTTCATATCTTAGGCGAGCACTTGGACTGCAGCTAAGCCCCCGAGTGAGAGGTTTGCTCTTCACTCGGTAGGATTTTTATATCTTAGGC
>NC_041381.1:83020698-83047856 GCF_002162155.2 Triticum dicoccoides
TAAGCCTCCGAGTGGAAGTCTGGCTTACCACTCGGTAGGATTTTATTTAATCTTAGGCGAAACGGATTCGCAGCTAAGCCTCCGAGTGGGAGTCTGGCTCACCACTCGGTAAGGATTTTTACAAACTTAGGCGAAACGGATTCGCGGCTAAGCCTCCGAGTGGGAGTCTGGCTCACCACTCGGTAAGGATTTTTACAAACTTAGGCGAAACGGATTCGCGGCTAAGTCACCCACTGAGGGGAAAATTTTATTGGACAAAAAATAAAAAGTGACAAAAATTATGGAGGAACTATGACACTATTATTTTGAAATCCATGAACTACAGGAGTACTTTATTGCAACTCATCCGAGTGATAAACTTAAGTGTAAAATGGGCGGAGTAGTTCCGCGTTCCAAGCTCGGGGCTCGTCGATATTATGTTCGACATTGTAAAGACGGTACGCCCCGTTGTGGAGAACTTTGGTGACGATGAAGGGTCCTTCCCAAGAAGGAGCAAGCTTGTCATGTTTCTTCTGATCCACTCGGAGAACTAAATCTCCTTCCTGGAAGGCTCGACCCCTCACATTTCTGGCATGGAAACGACGCAAATCTTGTTGGTAGATGGTCGATCGGATCAGAGCCATCTCCCTTTCTTCCTCTAAAAGGTCGACTGTGTCCTGCCGCGCTTGTTCAGCTTCTGCTTCGTTGTAGATCTCAACTCGAGGAGCATTGTGGAGAAGATCACTCGGCAAGACTGCTTCAGCTCCGTAGACCAAGAAGAATGGAGTTCTTCCGGTCGACCGATTAGGTGTGGTCCGCAGTCCCCAAAGCACCGAGGGAAGTTCGTCGACCCAAGCTCCAGCTGCATGCTTGAGATCACGCATCAGTCGGGGTTTCAATCCCTTGAGAATCAAGCCATTGGCTCGCTCTGCTTGTCCATTCGTCTGTGGATGGGCGACTGAAGCGTAGTCGACTCGTGTGCCTTGAGAGTTGCAGAAATCCCTGAATTCCTCCGAGTCAAAGTTCGACCCATTATCTGTAATGATGCTGTGCGGGACTCCATATCTGAATATCAGTTCCCTGATGAAGCTAACAACAGTACCGGCGTCAAGGTTCTTGATTGGTTTAGCCTCAATCCACTTGGTGAAGTTGTCGACTGCCACCAGTACATCCGTGAAGCCACTTCGACCTGTTCTCAAAGGACCGACCATGTCCAACCCCCATACTGCGAAAGGCCAGACGAGTGGAATGGTCTTCAGAGCCGATGCAGGCTTGTGCGACATATTCGAGTAGAACTGACATCCTTCGCACTTATCCACTATTTCCTTTGCCATCTCATTCGCCTTTGGCCAGTAAAATCCGGCTCGGTATGCTTTGGCCACGATGGTCCGAGAGGACGCATGATGACCACAGGTCCCCGAGTGGATATCATTAAGGATGATTCGACCTTCGTCTGGTGTTATGCACTTCTGACCAACTCCAGTCGCGCTTTCTCTATATAACTGTCCTTTGATTACGGTAAAGGCTTTAGATCGACGGACGATCTGTCGAGCCTCTTCCTCATCCTCCGGAAGCTCTTTTCTCAGGATATACGCGATATACGGAACTGTCCAGTCGGGAATGACCACCAAGACCTCCATGACCAAGTCGACCACTGCTGGGACTTCAACCTCAGTCGGATCTGTGGCACTCTTGGGCTGTGGAGCCTCTTCGGTGAAAGGATCTTCTTTGACTGACGGAGTGTGTATATGCTCCAAGAACACACCACTCGGAATGGCTCCTCTCTTGGAACCTATCTTTGCTAGATCATCAGCTGCTTGATTTTTCAGTCGGGGTATATGATGGAGCTCCAACCCCTCGAATTTCTTTTCCAGCTTCCTCACTGCACTGCAGTATCCAGTCATGGCTGGGCTTCTCACGTCCCACTCCTTCATCACTTGGTTGACCACTAAATCTGAATCGCCATAGACCATCAGGCGACGGACGCCGAGTGAAATGGCCATGCGCAATCCGTATAAGAGGGCCTCATACTCTGCCTCATTGTTGGAGGAATCAAAGTGAATCTGGAGCACATATCTGAGCTTATCTCCTCTGGGGGAAACCAGGACAACCCCAGCACTGGAACCATTCAACATCTTAGAGCCATCAAAAAACATGGTCCAATGCTCCGAGTGAACTTCAGTCGGCTGCTGCTGTTCAATCCACTCGGCGAGGAAATCTGCTATTGCCTGGGACTTAATGGCTTTCTTTGCCTCAAACTTGATATCAAGGGGAAGAAGTTCAATCGCCCATTTCGCCACTCGACCAGTTGCATCTCTGTTGTGCAAAATCTCTGATAGTGGAGCGTCGCTGACGACTGTGATGGAATGATCAGAGAAATAATGAGCAACCTTCTTTGTGGTCATGTATATTCCATACACAAGCTTCTGATAATGAGGATATCTCTGCTTGGATGGAGTCAAGACTTCAGACAAATAATACATTGGGCGCTGAACTTTGAAAGCTTTTCCTTCTTCTTCCTGCTCGACCGTAAGCATTGTACTGACGACTTGTCCTGTGGCTGCGATATAAAGCAACATAGGCTCTTTGCTGATTGGAGCAGCAAGCACCGGCTGGGTGGAGAGCAGAGCTTTTAGGTCGGCAAACGCTGCATCAGCTTCTGGAGTCCACTCGAACTTGTCTGCCTTCTTCATCAGTCGGTAAAGAGGCAATGCCTTTTCACCGAGTCGTGAGATGAATCGACTTAATGCGGCCAAGCATCCAGTAAGCTTCTGGACATCGTGCACTCGCACAGGGCGTTTCATTCGGAGAATAGTGCCGATCTTTTCTGGATTAGTGTCGATCCCTCGCTCGGAAACGAGAAAACCGAGTAACTTGCCACCAGGAACTCCGAATGTGCACTTTGATGGATTGAGCCTGATATCATACCTTCTGAGGTTGGCAAATGTTTCGGCGAGGTCAGCGAGCAGGTCGGAACCTTTTCGTGACTTGACGACGATATCATCCATATACGCTTCCACATTCCGACTGATTTGAGTGAGTAGACACTTCTGAATCATTCGCATAAATGTGGCTCCGGCATTCTTGAGGCCGAATGGCATGGTGATATAGCAGAAGCACCCGAATGGAGTGATGAAAGCTGTTTTTACCTCGTCGGGTCCGTACAGACGGATCTGGTGGTACCCGGAGTAGGCGTCTAGAAAAGACAATCTCTCGCATCCCGCGGTCGAGTCAACAATTTGATCTATGCGAGGGAGAGGAAAATGATCTTTCGGGCAGGCCCGGTTGATATGCTTGAAATCAATGCACATTCGGAGCGATTTGTCCTTCTTAGGAACCATGACGACATTAGCGAGCCACTCGGAGTGGTATATCTCTCGGATAAATCCTGCCGCCAACAGTCGAGCCACTTCCTCACCAATGGCTTTTCTCTTCTGGACGGCGGACCGCCGAAGATGCTCTTTGACTGGTTTTGCTGATGAGTCGACTCTTAGGCGATGCTCAGCCAGTCCCCTGGGAACACCTGGCATGTCAGCGGGCTTCCATGCAAAAATGTCCCAGTTCTCACGGAGGAACTGGATGAGCGCTTCTTCCTATTTCGGGTCGAGTGTTGTGGAGATGTGGGTCGGGGCTGCATCGGGGTCGGTCGGGTGAATGTGAACAGGCTTCGTCTCACCGGACGACTGAAATGCAGATTCTGTGGCGGGTTTCTTGGATCGCAGCAAATCACTCGGATCTGCGTTTTGCTTGTATTCTTCAAACTCGACCGCTGTCACCTGGGAATCAACAATCTTTGAGCCCTTTTGAAAGAACTCTTCTGCCTTTTTCCGATCACCGGTGACAGTGATCACTCCTTTGGTGCCGGGCATCTTCAATTTGAGGTACACGTAACATGGTCGAGCCATGAACCGTGCATAAGCTGGTCTCCCCAAAATGGCATGATATGCACTCTGAAAATCCACGACCTCAAACGTCAACTTCTCTTTGCGAAAATGTTTCGAATCACCAAAATCCACGTCCAGAGCTATTTGGCCGAGTGACTCGGCTTTCTTCCCTGGTATAACTCCATGAAAGCTCATGTTACTGGTGCTCAGTCGGGACATCGGAATGCCCATTCCTTTGAGTGTGTCTGCATACAACAAATTCATCCCGCTACCACCGTCCATCAGCACTTTTGTCAGTCGAGTGCCTTCGAAAACTGGATCGACCACCAGAGCTTGCCTCCCAGGGGTGGCAATATGAGTCGGGTGATCAGATTGGTCGAATGTGATGGGTGTTTGGGACCATCTCAGATAATTTGCCTTTGCTGGGGTAACCATGTTCACCTCGCGGTTAATGACTTTCAATCGACTCCTGCTTTCCACATCTGCAAAGATCATCAGAGTGGAGTTGACATGCGGATATCCTTCCTCACTGTCCTCCTTGTCTTCGGCCTTGTCCGACTCCTTTTCTTTGTCTTTAGGCTGTTTTCCTTGAAACTGCTGGATCAGGAGTCGACATTGGCGAGTGGTATGCTTTGGGTAAATGATATTCCCCTCTTCGTCTTTCTTCGTGTGGATATGACACGGCATATCCATCACGTCGTTCCCTTATTTATCCTTTACCTTCTTAGGGTTCCAGGATCCTTTTGGTTTCCCTTTAAACTTTCCATGAGCCACGGCCAGAGCCTCTCCAGGAGCTGCAGGTTCAGCCTTCCGCTTCTGTTTCCGACTGGTGTTTCCCTTCTCCGACTGGCTCGGCTTGTGCTTGCCGCTTCGGAGTCGGTCTTCTTCTTCACCGTTGGCGTACTTGGTAGCAATTTCCATCATCCGACTCAAGGTCATGTCTCCGGTTCGACCAAATTTCAAACTCAATTCTCTGTTCTTGACACCATCCTTGAAGGCGCAGACTGCCTGATGATCAGACACATTCTCCACAGTATGGTGCAAAGTGATCCATCTCTGAATATACTCCCTGAGGGTCTCATTGGTCTTCTGCACGCAGACTTGCAGCTCCGTCAATCCAGCCGGTCACTTGCAAGTTCCTTCAAACATTCTGACAAACACTCGGGACAGATCTTCCCAAGTGTAAATACTGCTAGGAGGTAACTGATTCAACCACGCTCTGGCAGAACCTTCCAACATGAGGGGCAAATGCTTCATGGCCACCTCGTCATTCCCACCACCAATCTGAACTGCCACTCGGTAGTCCTCAAGCCAAGTTTCAGGCTTAGACTCACCGGTGAACTTGCTGACTCCTGTTGCCAACCTGAAATTGGGAGGAATCACTGCGGCTCTGATAGCTCTGCTGAAACATTCGGGACCAGAAACGTGCACTCGACTGCTCGTAGGCGCATCTCTGTTGAGTCCACCTCGATGGGCTCTGTTCCGGTCGACCAAGCCTTGCACGATAATGGATCACGCGTCGAAGCCTGGTTCTCTGGGGTCGACTGGAACTCTTCGCCCCGCACTGAGCTGACGTCTGTCATCTTGCTGCCGAGGAGCGTAAGACCCACCCCTTGGAGGGGAAGTGGGCACTCGACGCCTATCATCTCGGTCGTGTCGGTCTCCATATTGGTCTCGCCGATTCTCGCGCCCTTCACGCCGTGGAGGCGATCTGGGACTGTGAGTCGACTGAACCGTATTCGCAGCGACAGATCGACTGTGAATTCTGTTGCGCGACTGCGACACGGCTGAATTCTGATCTCCTGCTGCCCGGAGCAGATCCCTGATCTGCATCAAGCCTCTGCCAGCTTCCAACTGAGAGGGCTGGATGGACTCTGCTAGAGGGGTCGCAGCTGCTAAATTCTGGATTGGGGTTCGATATACCTGAGTCGGCGGGAATAGTTGACATCGACTGGCGTCGGGAACTCGTTGCCGCTCTCGCTCGTCGAGTGCTCGCTGAAGATTCTCCAGGCGAGTGCGTTCGGCCAAATTGGCCAAACGTGCCTCCTCCAAGGCGTGAGCCTCGTGGGTTTCTCCTGCGATGGGAGTATGCAGGGCATCCATGTTCCTGCGGCGAAGTTCCTCTCTTTGCAGAGAGTCGAGTGTCTCGGGCTGGTACTCTTCGTGGTCTCGTGCAGGGTCGCCTCCGTCGCCTGCCCCACCATCACGGGCGAAGCCAGGGGGGATGCGAGGCCCGTCGACCATCAGGATTTCCGCCGCTGGATCACTGCTATCGCATTCGGATGCAGTCTCTACGGAGCCAGTTGACAGATCGAACAGGCCGTAGAGAGATTTGTCGGGCTCGATTGCCGAACCTTGGGTGGTGGCCGTCTGGCGAGCCACCGCGTGTCTCACCCACCGCTGAAGCCTCGACCGACCCGAGTGCTTGCGCTGGCGGGAGACCGGGAGGGTGGTCGATAGGGGAGTCAACCGATATGGGGTCGACGGTTGCCGCAGCAGAACGCCGCGGACACATGCGCGAAAATGCGTCGCACCGCGGACGGGGAGCGCATCGACGTCGAGTGGAGCCTCCTGGATCCAGGCGGAGTCGTCGGCGACGAAGGTGAGAGCACCGAGGCGACTCTCTCGACCCTCGACCAAAACCCCAGCAGCTACCATGATGAAAGTACTCGGAAGAATCGCAACTTCTCCACAAAATCGCTAAAACACCAGCCCCACGGTGGGCGCCAACTGTCGTGGATCTAAGTATGACAGTAGAGTGGGGGGTAGGTATGGAGAGGCAAGGTCCTAGCTATGGAGAGGTTGTAAGCACAAGAGATGTACGAGTTCAGGCCCTTCTCGGAGGAAGTAAAAGCCCTACGTCTCGGAGCCCGGAGGCGGTCGAGTGGATTATGTGTATATGGATTACAGGGTGCCGAACCCTTCTGCCTGTGGAGGGGGGTGGCTTATATAGAGTGCGCCAGGTCCCCAGCCAACCCACGTAATGAAGGGTTTAAGGTACATTAAGTCCGGGGCGTTACTGGTAACGCCCCACATAAAGTGTCTTTACTATCATAAAGTCTACTTAATTACAGACCGTTGCAGTGCAGAGTGCCTCTTGACCTTCTGGTGGTCGAGTGAGTCTTCGTGGTCGAGTCCTTCAAGTCAGTCGAGTGAGTCCCTCGTAGGTCGACTGGAAGGTGATCTCTTCTAAGGGTGACCTCGGGCAGGGTACTTAGATCAGGTCTGTGACCCTACCCTAGGTACATGACTCCATCAGGGTATGAACCATAGAGAAGTTGGAATACAATAGGTTTAACACCAATATAAATAAATAATGAGTTCATTACAGTACCTTAAAGTGGTGGTTTATTTTCTTATACTAACGGAGATCATGAGATTTTCTGTTGAAGTTTTGTGTTGTGAAGTTTTCAAGTTTTTAGATAAAGATTTGATGTATTTTGGAATAAGGAGTGGCAAGAGCCTAAGTTTGGGGATTCCCAAGGCACCACAAGGTAAAATTCAAGGACAACCAAAATCCTAAGCTTGGGGATGCCCCGGAAGGCATCCATTCTTTCGTCTTCATCTATCGGTAACTTTACTTGAGGCTATATTTTTATTCACCACATGACATGTGTTTTGCTTGGAGCGTCTTGTATAATTTGAGTCTTTGCTTTTTAGTTTACCACAATCATACTTGATGTACACACCTTTTGGTAGAGACACGCATGAACCGGAATTTATTGGAATACTCTATGTGCTTCACTTATATCTTTTGAGATAGACAATTTTGCTCTAGTGCTTCACTTATATCTTTTTAGAGAACGGTGGTAGTTTTATTTTATAGAAATTATTGATATCTCATGCTTCATTTATATTATTTTGAGAGTCTTTTAGAACATCATGGTAATTTGCTTTGGCTATAAAACTAGTCCTAATATGATAGGAATCCAAGATGGATATAATAAAAACTTTCATAAAAAGTGCGTTGAATACTATAAGAAGTTTGATTCTTGATGATTGTTTTGAGATATGAGGATGGTGATATTAGAGTCATGCTAGTAGAGTAATTGTGAATTTGAGAAGTACTTGTGTTGACGTTTGCGAGTCCCGTAGCATGCACGCATGGTAACCGTTGTGTAACAAATTTGAAGCATGAGGTGTTTCTTTGATTGTCTTCCTTATGTGTGGAGGTCAGGATCGCGCGATGGTTAACTCCTACCAACCCTTCCCCTAGGAGCATGCGTGTAGTGCTTGGTTCTGATGACTTGTAGATTTTTGCAATAAGTATGTGAGTTCTTTATGACTAATGTTGAGTCCATGGATTATACGCACTCTCACCCTCCATCATTGCTAGCCTCTCTAGTACCGTGCAACTTTCGTCGGTACCATAAACCCACCATTTACTTTCCTCAAAACAGCCACCGTACCTACCTATTATGGCATTTCCATAGCCATTCCGAGATATATTGCCATGCAACTTTCCACCGTTCCGTTTACTATGACACACTTCATCATTGTGATATTGCTTTGCATGATCATGTAGTTGGCATCGTATTTGTGGCAAAGCCACCATTTGTGGCAAAGCCACCATTCATAATTCTTTCATACATGTCACTCTTGATTCATTACACATCCCGGTACACCGCCGGAGGCATTCATATAGAGTCATATTTTGTTCTAAGTATCGAGTTATAATCCTTGAGTTATAAATGAATAGAAGTGTGATGATCATCATTATTAGAGCATTGTCCCGTGTGCGGGAAAAAAGAGGCCAAAGAAGCCAATGAAAAAAAAGAGGCCAAAGAAGCAAAACAAAAAAACAAAAAAATGAGAGAAAAAGAGAGAAGGGGCAATGCTGCTATCGTTTTTTCCACACTTGTGCTTCAAAGTACCAGCATGATCTTCATGATAGAGAGTCTCTTATTTTGTCACTTCCATATACTAGTGGGAATTTTCATTATAGAACTTGGCTTGTATATTCCAATGATTGGCTTCCTCAAATTGCCCTAGGTCTTCGTGAGCAATCAAGTTGGATGCACACCCACTTAGTTTCTTTTTGAGCTTTCATACATTTATAGCTCTAGTGCATCCCTTGCATGGCAATCCCTACTCACTCACATTGATATTTATTGATGGGCATCTCCATAGCCCATTAATACGCCTAGTTGATGTGAGACCATCTTCCTCCTTTTTGTCTTCTCCACAACCACCATTCTATTCCACCTATAGTGCTCAGTCGGCTCACGCTCATGTATTGCGTGAAAGTTGAAAAAGTTTGAGAATACTAAAGTATGAAACAATTGCTTGGCTGAAACCGGGGTTGTGCATAATTTGAATATTTTGTGTGACGAAGATGGAGCATAGCCAAACTATATGATTTTGTAGGGATGAACTTTCTTTGGCCATGTTATTTTGAGAAGACATGATTGCTTTGTTAGTATGCTAGAAGTATTATTATTTTTATGTCAATATTAAACTTTTGTCTTGAATCTTTCGGATCTGAACATTCATGCCACAATAAATAAGATTACATTGATAATTATGTTAGGTAGCATTCCACATCAAAAATTCTGTTTTTATCATTTACCTACTCGAGGACGAGTAGGAATTAAGCTTGGGGATGCTTGATACGTCTCCAACGTATCTATAATTTTTGATTGTTCCATGCTATTACATTATATGTTTTGGATGTTTAATGGGATTTAATATGATCTTTTATATTATTTTTGGGACTAACCTATTAACCGGAGGCCCGATGCCAGTTTCTGTGTTTTTGCCTATTTTAGAGTTTTGCAGAAAAAGAATACCAAACGGAGTCCAAACAGAATGAAACCTTCGTGATGATCTTTCTGTTGGGGAACGTAGTAATTTCAAAAAAATTCCTATGCACACGCAAGATCATGGTGATGCATAGCAACGAGAGGGGAGAGTGTTGTCCACGTACCCTCGTAGACCGAAAGTGGAAGAGTTAGCACAACACGGTTGATGTAGTCTTACGTCTTCACGATCCGACCGATCCAAGTACCGAACGTATGACACCTTTGAGTTCAGCACACGTTCAGCTCGATGACGTCCCACGAACACCGATCTAGCAGAGCTTTGCGGGAGAGTTCCGTCAGCATGACGGCGTGACGACGATGTCGATGATGCTACCGACACAAGGCCTCGCCTAAGCACCGCTACGATATTACCGAGGTGGAATATGGTGGAGGGGGGGGGCACCGCACACGGCTAAGAGATCAATGATCAATTGTTGTGTCTAGAGGTGCCCCCTGCCCCCGTATATAAAGGAGAAAGGGGGAGGCCGGCCGGCCCTGTAGGGCGCGCCAGGAGGAGGAGTCCTCCTCCTAGTGGGAGTAGGACTCCCCCTTTCCTAGTCCCACTAGGAAGGGGAAGGAAGGAGAGGGGGAGGAGAAGGAAAGGGGGCGCAGTCCCTCCCCTAGTCCAATTCGGACTAGGCCCATGGGGGGCGCGTGGCCAACCCTCGTGGCTTCTCCTCTTTTTCCCCTCAAGCCCACTAAGGCCCATATGTACTCCCGTATTCCCATAACTCCGCCGGTACTCCGAAAAATACCCGAATCACTCGGAACCTTTCCGATGTCCGAATATAGTCGTCCAATAGATCGATCTTTACGTCTCGACCATTTCGAGACTCCTTGTCATGTCCCTGATCTCATCTGGGACTCCGAACTACCTTCAATATATCAAAACACATAAACTCATAATATAAATCGTCACCGGACGTTAAGCGTGCGGACCCTACGGGTTCGAGAACTATGTAGACATGACCGAGACACGTCTCCGGTCAATAACCAATAGCGGAACCTGGATGCTCATATTGGCTCCTACATATTCTACGAAGATTTTTATCGGTCAAACCACATAACAACATACATTGTTCCCTTTGTCATCGGTATGTTACTTGCCCGAGATTCGATCTTCGATATCTCAATACCTATTTCAATCTTGTTACCGGCAACACTACAAAAAAAAGACACATCCGTGACATTTTGGGCCGAACGAATTTTTTTCTGTCATACATATGACACTTCTATGACGATAATTGTGACAAAACCTAGTATCATCATAGATGTGGTGGGCTCCTACTTCTATGACAAAAAATCATGACAGAAAATGGGCTTTTCGTCCTGGGCGTGCCGGATACGCAGCTGCATGACAATCTTTGGGCCGTCCATGACGAAAAAAACCATGGTAGAAGCGAGGGGGAGGAAAATTTCGGGGAGTTGCCGGTTACGGTGGGAGAGCGATGCGCGTTTCTCTCATACAGGTACGCGTGTGTGTGCGAGGCATTCGCTCTAACTGAACCCGAGCGAGGCGTTGGGCTCTAACTGAACCCGAGTGATTGCACTGCAGGCTACGCGTTACTGAACCCGAGCGATCGATCGATGACTGTTAACTGAACCCGATGGAGCGATTTCTTCGCTGCTGCAACTAACTGAAGCCGATCGATTGGATGAACAGTGAGCGTTGCTGGGGGGGGGGGTTGGATGAACAGTGAGCGGTGGCGTTGCCTCCGGATGAACATGAACCCGTGGTGTGGAGGGCTGGATGAACAGTAGATGGTGGAGGGGTGGTTGAACAGGACCCCGTAGTGTGGAGGGCTGGATGAACAGTAGACAGTGGAGGGCTGGATGAACAGTAGACGGTGGAGGGGTGGTTGAACAGTAGCCGGTGGAGTAGCGCACGGTGGAGGCTAGATGAACAGGAGCACGTGGAGGCTGGAGGAGGTCGACGGTAGCCCGTGGAGGCTGGAGGAGGTCGACGGTGGAGATGAACAGTATCCCGTGGAGTCCCATTTTGCGGTACGCCACACCCCTCCCGATGAACAGGACCCCCGTTTCGACCGTAGGAGGTCCGTTTCCTCCGTTTTGCGGTACGCCACACCCCTCCCGATCAAAAGGACCCCCGTTTCGACCGTAGGAGGTCCATTTCGTCCGTTTTGCGGTACGCGACACCCCTCCTGATCAACAGGACCCCCGTTTCGACCGTAGGATGTCCGTTTCCTCTGTTTTGCGGTACGCCACACCCCTCCCGATCAACAGGACCCCGTTCCGAATGTAGGAGGTTCGTTTCCTCCGTTGTGCGATACGCCAGGCCTCGTTTCCATCGCCTGTTCCGTCCAAGCCGGTTGGCGCCCACGCGTTCCATTGCCTCCCGATGAACATGACGCATTCCGTTGCCTCCCCATGAACACGACGCATTCTGTTGCCTCCCCATGAACACGACGACGACGTTGTTTCTCCATTCCGACCCATCCATGTACGTATGCGCGAGTAGGCGTTCGAGACCCTGCCCGTATGTACGTATGTGGCCGTATTTTCTTTCTTGCACCCTCGCCGCTGTACGTACGTGTACATGCTACGTGCGTGCCTCTACATCGACACGTGCGCGCCTCTACTACGACACGTGCGTGCCTCTACATCGACCAGTATGTACATACACTTTCGCGACCATAATGACAACGCTACGTACGCTTCGACCAGGTGGGTCCCGACTGTCAGGCACTTCCTTGCCTGCGAAGATGTAGCTGGTGGGTCCCAGCAGTCAGGGGTGCGAATCGTTTTGGTTTTTTTGCTCGGACGCACTTCCTTGCGTGTGAAGATGTAGCTGGTGGGTCCCAACAATCAGGGGGGGAAACGTTTTTTTCACAAAATACGGTGGCCCGTCCGGTGGGTCCCCACTGTCAGGTGGAGGAATAATTATTTTGCGCGTAATAAGGAGGCACTTCCTTGCTGCGGCCGTGGACCTAGCTGTCAGCCTCTCCACGCACAGTACTCTTCCGATGGAAGTCGGTCGTTGACCACATTGACCACGCCGCGCCGAGAGCACCACGACGGTGGACGACAGCGAGGCCTAGGAAGGGGACGACGCAGAGCCGGGGAAGACGCGGCAGTGGATGCCCACGCGGAGGGGAGCACAACTGTATGAGGGTTTACTGGTTCATCTGCTGTCGCCGGAGAATAACAGCAGGTGTGGGTGAGTAGAGGGATGGCTAGGCCAGCGATGGGAGTACGATGGGGTGGTGAGTCCTGCGCGGCAGCATAGCCGACCGCAGGGAGGAGGGAGCAGGCAGTCCCGCCGGTGCTTGTTTGAGTGGCTGAAGCAGGAAGAGCAGAGATTGAAGAAGCACGACGGCCGTTGGATGGACATCCAACCGTCACTGCTTGTGCGTCAACCTTTTTTTAGGAAAGCCTCAAATCTGTGGAAAACAGCATATAGCCCATCTGCCATTATTTCTAATAATTTACAGCCCATTTGCTAATTCTTAAGGTTTTTTTGGAGCCCATATTCTTTTTGTTAGCATTACAACCCATATTGTGGCCACGGTTAAAAAATTATACGAAATTTTGCATATTTCGGTGCGGTCCAAACTGTTTTTAATCCCGAAATTTCGACTCACATTCAACTGATTTTAAAAATAAATGTATATCAATATAAAATCCAACAAATTCTCCATGCATAAACATTAATGTAATTTAAAATCTTGAAATGAAAAAATATATTTGAAACTAATTGCCGGTTTGATGTGTTTTAAAAATGTACAACCCATTTCTCATTACTGATAGGCCATTTTCTCGGCCGGCCGAATGAAAAATCTCCTCGTCTTGAAAGATTTGCAGCCCAACAGGCCTGACAAAGCGACTTACTTGGCAAATCACAAAAAAACTAGGATGTGGCCGTGGACCCAGCTGTTAGCCTCTCCACGTACAGTACTCTTCCGATGGAAGTTGTTCCTTGACCATGTTGACCACGCCGCACGGAGAGCACCACGGCGGTGGACGACGGTGAGGCCTAGGAAGGGGACGACGCGGAGCCGGGGAAGACGCGGCAGTGGAAGCCCGCGGGGAGAGGAGTACGAGGGTTCACTGGTTCGGTTGCCGTCGCCGCAGGGCCTGACCAGCGGTGGGAATAGTAGGGGGCGGTGAGGCCTCCGCGGCAGCACAGCTGGCCACGGGAGGCAGGAGCATGCGGCACGACCAGCGCTGCTTTGGGCAGCTGGAGCAAGAAGACCAGAGGTTGAAGAAGCACTACGGCCGTTGGATGGACATCGTACGGTCACTAGTGCTAGAATCGTTCATATTGACTAAGTTGAGAAAGCCTTTCGTCCCCGTCAACTTAGTAGGCCCACAAGTGGGTCCCAGCTAGCCGGGGGAGTATTCATTTTTTTGTGCGTAATAAGGAGGCACTTCCGGTGGGTCCGAGCTGACAGCGGGGGGAACATTTTTTTCGCGAAATACGGTGGCCCGTCCGATGGGTCCCAGTAGTCAGGGGGAAATGATTTTTTTTCGCAAAATACTGGTGGCCCGTCCGATGGGTCCCCGCTGTCAGGTGGAGGAATAATTATTTTCCGCGTAATAAGGAGGCACTTCCTTGCGGCTGCCGTGCACCCAGCTATCTGCCTCTCCACGTATAGTACTCTTCCGATGGAAGTCAGTCGTTGACCACATTGACCACGCCGCACTGAGAGCGCCATGGCGGTGGACGACGGCGAGGCCTAGGAAGGGGACGATGCAGAGCCGGGCCACGGGAGGCAGGAGCAGGCGGTAGCACAGCCGGCCACGGGAGGCACGAGCAGGTGGCACGACCGGCGCTGCTTTGGGCGGCTGGAGCAAGAAGACCAGAGGTTGAAGAAGTACTATGGCCGTTGGATGGACATCATACGGTCACTGGAGTATTGACTAAGTTGACAAAGCCCTCTGTCCCCGTCAACTTAGTAGGCCCACAAGTCAGCCAAACAATATGGTGGGTCCCAGCTAGCAGGGGGGTATTCATTTTTTTGGGTGTAATAAGGAGGCACTTCCTTGCGTGCGAAGATATAGCTGGTGGGTCCGACCTGTTAGCGGGGGGAACTTTTTTTCGCGAAATACAGAGGCCCTTCCTATGGGTCCTAGCTGTCAGGTGGAGGAATCATTATTTTGCGTGTAATAAGCAGGCATTTCCTTGCGTGCGGCCGTGGACCTAGATGTCAGCCTCACCACGTACAGTCCACTTCCAATGGATGTCGTTCATTGACCACGTTGACCAGGCCGCACCGAGAGCACAAGGGCAGTGGACGACGGCGAGGCCTAGGAAGGGAACGATACGGAGCCAGGGAATACTCGGTAGTTGTTTCCCACGCGG
The DNA here is from genome assembly GCF_002162155.2 of Triticum dicoccoides. NCBI lineage: Eukaryota > Viridiplantae > Streptophyta > Magnoliopsida > Poales > Poaceae > Triticum > Triticum dicoccoides. The sequence continues at coordinate 83,035,686 of NC_041381.1, forward strand.
AGGAGTACGAGGGTTTACTGGTTCGTCTGCCGTCGCCGGAGAATAACAACATGTGTGGGTGAGTAGAGGGATGGCTAGGCCAGCGATGGGAGTACGGTGGGGCCGTGAGGCCTGCGGGGCAGCATAGCCGGCCGCGGAGGAGGGAGCAGGCAGTCCCGCCGGCGCTTGTTTGAGCGGCTGGAGCATGAAGAGCAGAGATTGAAGAAGCACGATAGTCGTTGGATGGACATCCAACAGTCATTGCTCTCGTGTGTTGACTAAGTTGACAGGGCGTTGTGTGTGCGTCAACCTTTTTTTTATGAAAGCATACGCGTCAACTTGTACTAGGCGCACAAGTCAACCTCAAATCTATGGAAAACAGCATATAACCCATCTGCCATTATTTCTAATAATGTATAGCCCATTTGCTAATTCTTAAGATTTTTTTTGGAGCCCATCTTCTTTTTGTTAGCATTACACCCCATATTGTGGCCACAGTTAAAAAGTATACGGAATTTTGCATATTTCGGTGCGGTCAACTGTTTTTAATCCAGAAATATCGATTCACATTCAAACTATTTTGAAAAATAATTTATATAAATATAAAATCCAAATAATTGTCCACGCATAAAAATCAATGGAATTTAAGAGCTTGTAATTAAAAAAAAGTTGAAACTAATTCTCGGTTTGATGTGTTTAAAAAATGTACATGCCCTTCTGGGCAAACCGAATGAAACTCTCATCGTCTTGAAAGATTTGCAGCCCTGCAGGGCCGATAAAGCAAGTAGGCCTTGTTTGGGTATTTCTTTAAAAAAATAGAACTAGGCTAGCCATTTTTAGCAAGAAAAAAACACAACTGGGCTCATGATGTGGTAAACATAAATAAAACCCTGGCTAGACGGGCCACAGCCCCCGAACAGCCCCATTGTTACCCTGATCCGTCGCTAAAACTAGTATAAATAACAACTCCTTGTTCCTCAAAAAAAACTGTGCGACTTGCTGGGTCCCTGGTGTCAGCCGCTCGTAGTGTAATTCTCTCGTTTATTGACTATGTTGACAATGGCGTGAGCCCCAGATGTCCAACCATTAGGAGCAACCATATTTTTGGGCTTGTACTATAGAGGCACTTGCTTGCGTACTGCCATGACGCTGGTGGGTCCCTACTATCATCCTCTCCACGTACAGTCATCTCCTTGTTCCTCTCGGTTGTTGAGGATGTTGACAACGCAAGAGGGTGGCGCACCGCGCACGGCGAGCGAACCAAGGCCGCAAGGCGGAGGACGACGGCGAGGCCTCGGGCGGAACAAGCAGGAGCCGTTGAAGATGCGCCGGTCCAGTCGCAGGTGGAGGGGAGTACGAGGGTTGACTCGTTCGGGCACGGGTTGCTACCTCTTGAGCACTATGTTGGATTTCCCCGAAGAGGAGAGGATGATGCAGCAAAGTAGCGTAAGTATTTACCTCAGTTTTTGAGAACCAAGGTATCAATCCAGTAGGAGACCACGCACAAGTCCCTCGTACCTACACAAAACGATAGCAACTCGCAACCAACACGATTAGGGGCTGTCAATCCCTTCACTATTACTTACGAAAGTGAGATCTGATGGAGATGATAAATAATATTTTTGGTATTTTTGATAGATAGATGCAAAGTGAAAAGTAAAAGGCAAAGTAAAAGCAAAGCAAGTAATAAAGCGATAGAGATTGATATGATGGGAATAGACCCGGGGGCCATAGGTTTCACTAGTGGCTTCTCTCAAGAGCATAAGTATTCTACGGTGGGTGAACAAATTACTGTTGAGAAATTGACAGAACTGAGCATAGTTATGAGCATATCTAGGCAATTATCATGTATATAGGCATCACATCCAAGACAAGTAGATCGAAACGATTCTGCATCTACTACTATTACTCCACTCATCGACCGCTATCTAGCATGCATCTAGAGTATTAAGTTAAAAACAGAGTAACGCCTTAAGCAAGATGATATGATGTAGAGGGATAAATTCATGCAATATGATAAAAACCCCATCTTGTTATCCTCGATGTCAACAATACAATACGTGCCTTGCAACCCTTTCTGTCACTGGGTAAGGACACCACAAGATTGAACCCAAAGCTAAGCACTTCTCCCATTGCAAGAACTACCAATCTAGCTGGCCAAACCAAAAAGGATAATTTGAAGAGACTTGCAAAGATAACTCAATCATACATAAAAGAATTCAGAGAAGAATAAAATATTTTCCATAGATAATACTGGATCATAAACCCACAATTCCTCGGTCTCAACAAACACACCGCAAAAAGAAGAAGATTACATCAAATAGATCTCCACGAGAGAGGGGAAGAACATTGTATTGAGATCCAAAAAGAGAGAAGAAGCCATCTAGCTACTAGCTATGGACCCGAAGGTCTGAAGTAAACTACTCACACTTCATTGGAGGGGCTACGGTGTTGATGTAGAAGCCCTCCATGGTGGATGCCCCCTCCGGCGGAGCTCTGGAACAGGCCCCAAGATGGGATCTCGTGGATACAGAAGGTTGCGGCGGTGGAATTAGGTTTTTGGCTCCTGTTCTGATCCTTTGGGGGCACATAGGTATATATAGGAGGAAGGAGTACGCCGGTGGAGCGTCAGGGGGCCCACGAGGTAGGGGGCGCGCCCGGGGGGCGCTCTCCACCCTCTTGACCGCCTCTGGCACTTCTTGGAGTAGGGTCCAAGTCTCCTGGATCACGTTCGGTGAGAAAATCACGTTCCTGAAGGTTTTATTCCGTTTGGACTCCGTTTGATATTCCGTTTCTTCGAAACACTGAAATAGGCAAAAAAACAACAATTCTGGGTTGGGCCTCCGGTTAATAGGTTAGTCCCAAAATTAATATAAAAGTGGAAAATAAGCCCAATATAGTCCAAAACAGTATATAAAGTAGCATGGAGCAATCAAAAATTATAGATACGTTGGAGACGTATCAGGCATCCCCAAGCTTAATTCCTGCTCGTCCTGTAGTAGGTAAATGATAAAAAAAGAATTTTTGATGCGGAGTGATACTTTGGCATCATTTCAATGTAAATCTTCTTAATTGTGACATGAATATTCAGATCTGAAAGATTCAAGACAAAACTTCATATTGACACAAAAATGATAATACTTCAAGCATACTAATCAAAGCAATCATGTCTTCTCAAAATAACATGGCAAAAGAAAGTTCATCCCTACAAAATCATATAGTTAGGCTATGCTTCATTTTTGTCACACAAATATGTTCCCAACTTCTATACCCCCGATGACAAGCCAAGCAATTGTTTCATACTTAAATAATCTCAAACTTTTTCAACCTTCACGCAATACATGAGCGTGAGCCATGGATATAGCACTATGGTTGGAATAGAATATGATGATGGGGATTGTGTCGAGAAGACAAAAAAGGAGAAAGTCTCACATTGACGAGGCTAACCAACGGGCTATGGAGATGCCCATCAATTGATGTCAACATGAGGAGTAGGGATTGCCACGCAACGGATGCACTAGAGCTATGAATGCTCAACAAAAGGAAACTAGTGGGTGTGCATCCAACTTGCTTGCTCACGAAGACCTACGGAATTTGAGGAAGCCCATCATAGGAATATACAAGCCAAGTTCTATAATGAAAAATTCCCACTAGTATAAAAAGGACTACTTATGAGACTCACTACATGAAGAACAAAGTGCTACTTTGAAGCACAATATATGAGACTCACTACATGAAGAACAAGGTGCTACTTTGAAGCACAAGTGTGGAAAAAGAGATAGTAGCATTGCCCCCTTTTTTTGGGCCTTTCTTTTTTCTTTTGGCCTTTCTCTTTTTTTATTTGGGCAATGCTCTAAAAGAAGATGATCATCACACTTCTATTGATTACAACATAAGGATTACAACTTGAAACTTAGAACAAGATATGACTCTATATGAATGCCTCCGGCGGTGTACCGGGATGGTGCAATGAATCAAGAGTGACATGTATGAAAAATAATGCATGGTGGCTTTGCCACAAATACGATGTCAACTACATGATCATGCAATGGCAATATGACAAAAGTAATGTATGTCATGATGATGATGGAAGTTGCATGGCAATATATCTCGGAATGGCTATGGAAATGCCATGATAGGTAGGTATGGTGGCTATTTTGAGGAAGATATAAGGAGGTTTATGTGTGATAGAGCGTATCGTATCACGGGGTTTGGATGCATCGGCGAAGTTTGCACCAACTCTCAAGGTGAGAAAGGGCAATGCACGGTACCGAAGAGGCTAGCAAAGGCGGAAAGGTGAGAGTGCGTATAATCCATGGACTCAACATTAGTCAAAAGAACTCATGTACTTATTGCAAAAATTTAGAAGTCATCAAAAATCAAGTACTACGCGCATGCTCCTAGGGATAGATTGGTAGGAAAAGACCATCGCTCGTCCCCGACCGCCACTCATAAGGATGCACAAGCCAGGTACACTTTATGTTTCAAATTTGTCACACAACTTTAACCATACGTGCATGCTATGGGACTTGCAAACTTCAACACAAGCATTCTTTGAATTCATAATTATCCAACTAGCACGACTTTGATATTATCACCTCCATATCTCAAAACAATTATCAAGCATCAAACTTATCTTAGTATTCAACACACTCAAAAGAAAGTTTCACATATCTTGAATACCAAGTATATTAACATTAAACAAATTACCATGCTATTAATGACTCTCAAAATAATCTAAGTGAAGCATGAGAGATCAATAGTTTCTTTAAAACAAATCCACCACCGTTCTCTAAAAGATCTAAATGAAGCACTAGAGCAAAAATTATCACGCTCAAAAGATATAAGTGAACCACTATGAGCAAAACTATCAAGCTCAAAAGATATAAGTGAAGCACTATGAGTATTCTAGGAAATTCCAGATCATGTATGGCTCTCTCAAAAGGTGTGTACAGAAAGGATGATTGTCGTAGACTAACAAGCAAAGACGCAAATAATACAAGACGCTCCAAGCATAACACATATCATGTGGTGAATAAAAATATAGCTCCAAGTAAATTACCGATGGAAGTGGACGAAAGAGGGGATGCCTTCCGGGGCATCCCCAAGCTTTGACTTTTTGGTGTCCTTGGATTATCTTGGGGGTGCCATGGGCATCCCCAAGCTTAGGCTCTTTCCACTCCTTGTTCCATAATCCATCAAAAGAATTCAACCAAAACTTGAAAACTTCACAACACAAAACTCAACAGAAATCTCGTGAGCTCCGTTAGAGAAAGAAAACAAAAGACTACTTCAAGGTAATGTCATGAACTCATTCTTTATTTATATTGGTGTTAAACCTAATGTATTCCAACTTCTATATGGATTATAAACTATTTTACTAGCCATAGATTCATTAAAATAAGCAAACAACAAATGTAAAACAGAATCTGTCAAAAACAGAACAGCCTGTAGCAATCTGTAACTAACGCATACTTCTGGAACTCTAAAAGTTCTACTAAAATAGGAAGTCCTGGAAAATTTGTTTATTGAACAGCAGAAACAATAATCAACGCAAAAGCACATTCCGGTGATTTAACAAAATTATATTCGTGCGTGCAAAGTTTCTGTTTTTCAGCAGAATCAAATCAACTATCATCGTGGGTTATCCTATAGGTTCTACTTGGCACAAACACTAATTAAAAGATAAAACACATCCAAACAGAAGCTAGATGGATTATTTATTCCTAAACAGAAGAAAAAACAAAAAACACAAAATAAAATTGGGTTGCCTCCCAACAAGCGCTATCATTTAACGCCCCCAGCTAGGCATAAAAGCAAGGATAGATCTAGGTATTGCCATCTTTGGTAGGCAATCCATAAGTGGCTCTCATGATAGATTCATATGGTAATTTTATTTTCTTTCTAGGGAAGTGTTACATGCCCTTCTTTAAGGGAAATTGGAATCGAATATTCCCTTCCTTCATATCAATAATTGCACCGATCGTTCTAAGGAAAGGTCTACCAAGAATAATAGGACATGAAGGATTGCAATCTATATAAAGAACGATAAAATCTACGGGCACATAATTCCTATTTGCAACAATAAGAACGTCATTAATTCTTCCCATAGGATTTTTAATAGTGGAATCCGCAAGATGCAAGTTTAGAGAGCAATCATCAAAATCACGGAAATCTAGCAAATCACATAAAGGTTTGGGAATAGTAGAGACACTAGCACCCAAATCACACAAAGCATGGAACTCATAATCTTTAATTTTAATTTTAATAGTAGGTTCCCACTCATCATAGAATTTTCTAGGGATAGAAACTTTCAACTCAAGTTTTTCTTCATAAGATTGCATCAAGGCATCAACAATGTGTTCGGTAAAGGCCTTATTTTGACTATAAGCATGAGGAGAATCTAGCACAGATTGCAACAAGGAAATAAAACCAATCAAAGAGCAATTTTCATAATTAAATTCCTTGAGATCCAAAATAGTGGGTTTAGCGACATCTAGGTTTTTATTTCTTTCAATCCCACTTTCATCAATTTCATCATCAAGATCTAGAAACTCCGAATTCTTAAAACACCTTCTAGGTAAAGGAAGATAATCTTCAGTTTCATCAAGATTCATATTGCAAAACAAAGATTTAATGGGGGACACATCAATAACTTTTAGATCTTCATCTTGATTTTCATAGGAATTGGAAGAACATGCTTTAATAAAGGCATCTTTGGAAGCACGCATCCTAGCGGTTCTTTCCTTGCACTCATTAATGGAATTCTCATGGCTTTGAGAGACTCATTGATATCATGCTTAGGAGGAATAGATCTAATCTTTAAAGAATCAATTTCAAGAGAAATTCTATCAACGTTCCTAGCCAAATCATCAACTTTAAGCAATTTCTCTTCAAGCAAAGCATTAAAATTCTTTTGTGAATTCATAAACTCTTTAAGACTACTCTCAAATTCAGAGGGCAACTTATTAAAATTTCCATAAGAGTTGTTGTAGGAATTTCGATAATTATTAGAAGGATTACTAGGATAATTCCCTCTATACGCGTTGTTTCCAAAACTATTCCTACCAACAAAATTCACATCCATAGATTCATTATTATTCTCAAGCAAAGTAGACAAAGGCATATCATTGGGATCAAGAGGAGTATTTTAGGAGCAAACATCTTCATAAGTTCATCCATCTTTTCACTCAAAGCATTGATTTCTTCTATAGCATTCACTTTCTTACTAGAAGATCTTTCGGTGTGTCATTGAGAATAATTAGCCATAATATTATCAAGAAATTTTGTAGCATCTCCTAACGTAATTTCCATAAGCGTGCCTCCCGCGGCCGAATCTAAAAGATTTCTAGAAGCAAAATTCAATCCGGCATAAAATTTTTGTATGATCATCCGTAAATTCAAACCATGAGTAGGGCAATTGCGAAGCATTAATTTCATTCTTTCCCAAGATTGGGAAACATGCTCATGATCAAGTTGTTTAAAATTCATGATATCGTTCCTAAGAGTGATAATCTTAGCGGGAGGAAAATACTTAGAGATAAAAGCATCTTTGCACTTGTTCCAAGAATCAATACTATTTTTAGGCAAAGAAGAAAACCAAACTTTAGCATGATCTCTAAGTGAAAACGGAAATAACTTCAATTTGACAATATTGTTATCCGTATCTTTCTTCTTTTGCATATCACACAAATCAACAAAATTGTTTAGATGAGTAGCGGCATCTTCACTAGGAAGGCTGGCGAACTGATCTTTCATAACAAGATTCAGCAAAGCGGTATTGATTTCACAAGACTCATCATTATTAAGAGGAGCAATCGGAGTATTAAGGAAATCATTATTATTGGTATTCGAGAAATCACACAACTTGGTATTATCTTGCGCCATGGCAACAAGTAATCCAACACACAAGCAAACAGAAAGGCAACAGGAAAAAAGGCAAAAGGGAAAGAGAGGAGGAGATTGGGAAAGAGAGGGCGAATAAAACGGCAAGGGTGAAGTGGGGGAGAGGAAAACGAGAGGCAAATGGCAAATAATGTAATGCGAGAGATAGGGATTGCGATGGGTACTTGGTATAGTTGACTTGCTCGCGTGAGCCTCCCCGGCAACGGCACCAGAAATTCTTCTTGCTACCTCTTGAGCACTGCGTTGGATTTCCCCGAAGAGAAGAGGATGATGCAGCAAAGTATTGTAAGTATTTCCCTCAGTTTTTGAGAACCAAGGTATCAATCCAGTAGGAGACCACGCACAAGTCCCTCGTACCTACACAAAACGATAGCAACTCGCAACCAACGCGATTAGGGGTTGTCAATACCTTCACGGTTACTTACGAAAGTGAGATCTGATAGAGATGATAAATAATATTCTTGGTATTTTTGATAGATAGATGCAAAGTGAAAAGTAAAAGGCAAAGTAAAAGCAAAGCAAGTAATAAAGCGATAGAGATTGATATGATGAGAATAGACCCGGGGGCCATACGTTTCACTAGTGGCTTCTCTCAAGAGCATAAGTATTCTACGGTGGGTGAACAAATTACTGTTGTGCAATTGACAGAACTGAGCATAGTTATGAGCATATCTAGGCAATGATCATGTATATAGGCATCACATCCAAGACAAGTAGATCGAAATGATTCTGCATCTACTACTATTACTCCACTCATCGACCGCTATCCAGCATGCATTTAGAGTATTATGTTCAAAACAGAGTAACACCTTAAGCAAGATGATATGATGTAGAGGGATAAATTAATGCAATATGATAAAAAACCATCTTGTTATCCTCGATGGCAACAATACAATACGTGCCTTGCAACCCTTTCTGTCACTGGGTAAGGACACCGCAAGATTGAACCCAAAGCTAAGCACTTCTCCCATTGCAAGAACTACCAATCTAGTTGGCCAAACCAAAAAGGATAATTCGAAGAGACTTGCAAAGATAACTCAATCATACATAAAAGAATTCAGAGAAGAATCAAATATTTTCCATAGATAATACTAGATCATAAACCCACAATTCATCGGTCTCAACAAACACACAGCACAAAGAAGAAGATTACATCGAATAGATCTCCATGAGAGAGGGGAAGAACATTGTATTGAGATCCAAAAGGAGAGAAGAAGCCATCTAGCTACTAGCTATGGACCCGAAGGTCTGAATTAAACTACTCACGCTTCATCGGAGGGGCTATGGTGTTGATGTAGAAGCCCTCCATGGTGGATGCCCCCTCTGGCGGAGCTCCGGAACAGGCCCCAAGATGGGATCTCGTGGATACAGAAGGTTGTGGCGGTGGAATTAGGTTTTTGGCTCCTGTTCTGATCGTTTGGGGGTACGTAGGTATATATAGGAGGAAGGAGTATGTCGGTGGAGCATCAGGGGGCCCACGAGGTAGGCGGGAGCGCCCAGGGGGGCGCCCTCCACCCTCATGACCGCCTCTGGCACTTCTTGGAGTAGGGTCCAAGTCTCCTGGATCACGTTCGGTGACAAAATCACGTTCCCGAAGGTTTTATTCCGTTTGGACTCCGTTTGATATTCCGTTTCTTGGAAACACTGAAATAGGCAAAAAACAGCAATTCTGGGTTGGGCCTCCGGTTAATAGGTTAGTCCCAAAAATAATATAAAAGAGGAAAATAAAGCCCAATATAGTCCAAAACAGTAGATAAAGTAGCATGGAGCAAACAAAAATTATAGATACATTGGAGACATATCACGGGTGCGTGTTGGGGCTGACGTCTCCGGAGAATAACATGACGTGTGGGGGAATAGAGGGAGGGACTGGCCAATGTTGGAGGGTACGTACAGTAGGGCGGCGGAGGCGCAGCCAGCCATGGGAGGCGGGAGCAGGCGAAGCCGACGGGGTGGTTTGGTTTGGGCGGCTGGAGGAAGAAGAAGACAAGAGATAGAAGATACACGACAGATGTCAGAATCCAAATATGTCACGGTCATGTAGCCTTTCGTATGAAAATTTATAGCCCATTTGATGTGCTAGTTCAAAATAAGTTTGTGGCGTCTGTAATGCACAGTGAGCTCAAGCAGCCGGCGTGAGTGATGTTATTTCCCTTGGTTGTGATTTGTTACAATATTTCACTCTAAATTAAACGAATGGCAAGCCATTTGCCTTGTTTCAAAGAAAATATGACAGTCACAGCCGAGTTGAAAAGGGCAGGAACATCTAACTCCAGCTTACAAACTGTACAAAAGCACGAGGGTTGATTGTTCATAAGGTTTACAAAAGAAACCAGATTGAAAAGGGCAACAACATCTAACTCCAGCACTGTTTTCGGCAGTCACAGTCAAATGGATCGGTCAGGTCCATAGAATGAACATCCTGGGTCGTAAAATTTACTGGATTATGACCACGATATGTTGTGAATAGAAGCCCGGCACGTTCAGAAGCTCTTTTGCCCACCTGAAACTCCTTTTTTTGCTCTTCGACATACCCATCCGTCAAAACCATGCTGCTGATAAACTTAAGCCTGATGGACAATAGTAACCTCGCATTCAGCAGGAAGAATGTGACAAATCTTGTGTTCGCATGGTTGGCTACATATCGTTCTAGCGCTATTGTCTTCAATCGAATCTCATGAGAAGTGAGAAAATCCCGATGCTTACGAATCCACCGATTGGTTATAACTTTCTTACCCTGTCCTGTTGCCTAAATAGACATGAAGATTGAAAACAGTTAAGGTCTAAAAGAAGAGAGTCGAAAGAGAAACAGCTGAACGGTTAATTCTAGTACACTATATGCGGGCTTCCAATGTGTGTGAAATTATCACCTTTATATACAAGTTCTCCAGACATGGAAAGCATTGCAGTAAGCCAATAATCTTGTTCAGATCAAAACTATTCATTTGTATATATAAGATCTTGACAGAATCCAGCACCATTGATAGGCCATCCATGGAGAAACTCTTCATTGAGCATAGAACATAATATTAGTACAAAATGTGTACTCCAAGATGATATATAAATTATGCGCAGAAATTTAAAATGCAGCTTATGGTTACAAGTGTAGATGATAATATAAAGTACCTGAAGAACTATGGAGCCAAACACCATATTGGAATGAGCACAGAGATCATGTATTACACCCAAGGTCTCCAGTTTAGGCGCAGAGAGGACAGTTATTTGCAACGGTGAATAACTAGAATCAAGGATCAACCTTTGAAGTGAAGGGGCATCTTGGATGATGAGCTGCCTTCCATCAAAAGAAATTCCAATTCTTACAAGGTTAGGCGACTTTATTTGGAGACAACCGGTTCTAACTGTGAAAACAAGCACCAAGCACTCCAGCGCAGGGCAACTGGAGTGGATGATGCTGTGTAATGAGGCCTCCGATATACGAACCCACACAAGTGAATGTTTCTTGAGAAATGGGAGTCGAAGGTTTAGTACCAGATTGTCTGGTAGGTAGCACAACGCAAAGGTGGTGGTGTGGAGAGAGGAGGAAAACCGCGAGATGGACATTGGTGCTGAAGGCACAAGTTCATGGCGTTCGGTACGTGGTATGTGATTTCCACGGGAATAGTAGAACTCAAGCAGATATAGTTCTATGATTTCAGGGGATTTTAGCCAGGCGTCCATCGTGCAGGGCATGGTATGCTTGCTCAGGTAGCATGACGGGATGCAGAGGCTTTGAACGGAGCCCTGGTGGGGGGAGATGATGGCTCTGGGGATTTCAAAATCATTGAAGAGAGATAGCAGATGACAGTCGAGATTAAGGGGCATGACGCGCCATAGAGGGCGCCACCGAATTGAGAGGACTTGGGTGCGGCAGCAATCCTTGGCGGGGAGAAGCGAGATGTTCTCCCCAAGGACGGCGTCCGGGAGATCGCTGATGCGGTCCACCCAGGATTCTACGGGTTCCTGGGATCCGGTGGAGGCAGGGTCGCCGCTTCTCCCCGCGCTGCCGGGTGCGGGATCTACAACAGGCGTCGCCGCTGGCGGGAGCCTCATCTTCTTGGCGCTGGGGTCAGCCGACTCCATTTTCCTCGAGGGCGTCGTGTCGCACTCACGGATTTGAGCAGAGTAACAAATGACGAGCCTAGTTGTAGTGCGATCGAAGAAGAAGGGGAGCTGGGGGATTTCTGTCGGAGTGAGGAAGAAGGGGAGCTGGGGTTTTCTGTAGGAGTGAGGTGAGGAATTTGGGGGTACGAGTGGAGCGAGCTGACATGAGGTGGGTGGGAGCGAGGA
>NC_041381.1:83048129-83130526 GCF_002162155.2 Triticum dicoccoides
GTGTGGGTAGCGCCTTTTGAATTTATTTTACTATTTACTAGTGTGGATTGGCTATTTTGTCTTGGGCCTAGAGAAACAATTACTACTAGTATAGTGGAGACACTCTACAGCTACGCAGAAAAACAATTACTACTAGTACAGTGGAGACACTCTACCGCTTCTGGCTCCTCCTAGGTCATTGAAACGTCTCCCTCTATTGAATGTCGTTATACTTTTGTTCACTGACATGCGGGCCATGCAGTGCGGACCCAAATGCCATCCACCAAATTAGAAGGCAGTATGCAGGCGGAGAGTCACCCCGGTCATAGCGCGACAGTAACGAGCCGTCGTATCACAAAACCCCACCTCCCCGTAGTCTAAGTTTGACGGATGAAGCAACCATCATTTCACTCTTCGTTGAATCCCCTTCTCCCTCACCATCTTCAAGAAGGGCAACACTCGCATCTGCCACTGTTCTTCTCTCCCAACGAAGGGAAGGTAAGCGGATTCGTGATGTTGGTATATTTTCGTTCAGAGAAAAAAAAGGACTTTTGCAAAGCAGTAACCGATCCTCGCTCTCTTTTTTGTTTCATTGTCATTGCGATTGTGTTTTCCTTTCAGTGGTCTCCTAGTATTCGTTAGTTTCATGATGGACCAAGGAGAACCAGGCAAAGATCTGCCGATGTTGGAGCAGACGCGGGAGGCTGATCCCCACGAGACAAAGAGCTCCAAGAAGATGGAGGCAACCACAGAGCGGACCCCAGATACGCTCACGGCCACTACTAAGATGGTCAATGCCCCGTTTGAGGTTACAGCCCCCGTGGCACTGTAGGAGCAGTTTTCCCCTTCGAGGATGTGTCCCCCCCCGCTGAGCTGCCCAAGGTGATTTCCTTCTTTGCCGATCTTGATTGTGGTTTTTCATCTAAGTATGTGGTGATTTTTTTAGAAAAGGAAGTATGTGGTGATTAATAATGCAAAATTTTATTAGCTTTGATGCCATGTTATACATAGTGGTTTAAATAACTTGTGTTTCTTATACTAAAAAGTAATTCAGAATTTGTTTCTGTTTCAATTAGAACCCTAATGCAGACAAGGATTGTGTGGTTGTGCATGTCACTCGCTATGAGGCGGACGACCTGAATATACGCACTGGGAAAACAGAGTTCTTAGGCTATTGGATCCTGGAAGCCATTTGCGGTTATACCAATGAAGAGGTGTATTCCAGCCTCACTGTTGTCAGGCGTGTTGTCCAGGGTGTACTGAAGCACCAGAAGTTCAAAGCTACTCCTTCGTTTGTGATGCATATTTTTCTTGTCAAGCTTACGCAGGAAGATGACGTGGCATGCCTCCACAAACAAGTTTATCAGTGGCAAGGCCACAAGGTTGTCTTCATGAAGGTTCACAGGATTGAACTGCCGCGGGACGTCCTCGATGATATTCATGGCAAGGTCCGTATTGTGTCCAGCCCAAATTAGATCGAGGCATGAACTAGTTGCCCCAGCTAGTGTTTAATAGTAGTTTGGATTGTGTCTAATTATCCGAACCTTGCCTGTTATCGACCCCTCTGGGGCTAGTACTCTGTTTGAATCCGTCTATGGGAACTGCTGCTACTTTTGTGTGCCCATGAATCATGTGAGAACCATCGTAATTGTTGCCAAAATAGACGCGTCCTCACTAGTTTTTTCATGAATATGGCATGGTAAGACATAAGTTGTCACAGTTTATCATACGAGCAGTGTGTGTTTTGATGAAATAGAGCACTCGTTCGAGAACCGTGCGCCGACATATACATAAGTGCTTGTAAACACTGTTGGTGCTACCCCACTTGTAAGCAGTTGTGCAAAACACGGCACATTAGCTCAGCTCGCTTCAACACTAGGCTATCGACCAGCTAACAATCAACAATATGCTGTCTGACATATAAGCAACTATGTATCTTGTTACAGTGGTTCATGCAGTTAATTGAGGCCACAATGTAATAAATTCCAAACGTTCAACGCTAGTCCAGCGCTCATGTGGAACACTCACATTAAACTCGTCTTCATAAAAATCTTGAAAAGCATAAGTTACGCAGTTTTATACATCTCAATGTTTCATAGAACATAACAAACATATACTAGTTCACAGCAAAAGACAAAGTTGTGAGAAGGTTTACAAATCAGGAAAAAACAAGCAAGGCTTCTCTGAGCAAAGGGCCTCCCGGCAGGCTTAAATTTCCTGGAGTTCACTCTGTTTTTTTCTTGTTGCCACCATCCAGGGTTAGGTTCTCTCATTCCAGAATAACCAATTATAATTGTGGTCTCAGATGGAATGCTAAACTGAACCATGCAGTGTACTGACCAGGTGAAATTCTTGTGCATTCCACTAAATTTAAGCACCGCTATTTGCAGAAATAAGCAGACCACAATGCCTCTTGTCCGTGCACCTATCCAAAAAACCGCCATGCAGCCGTGCCAGCTAGTCCTCGGTCCATGGATGAACTGGTAGAAAGTGCATTCCGGACTAGGATGCAGTTGTTTTCGCTCATCCCTGCACTGCAATCAGGAAGTAAAACGTACGAATCAGCTTCTTTTAGATTGCGTTGGTCATTCTACCTTAGTTACTACCAACGTAGGGATACCTTGAAGACGGGAGGTTAGACGATGGCAACGAGGGATAGCCATCTCATTTTGCACAGTTGTACTAAAACTGAGGTGTGTGCTTTTGATTGCGCGGATAGAAACGATACGGAGACAGACATCCCGAAACGATATGGAGAAAGACATCCCTATTTGCGCAAATACGAAATACGATTATTTACATAGTGACAGATATTACTACTTCCTCCATTTTTGTATACAAGGCCACAAACCCATATTACAGGTACCAAGGTGAAAATTAATGGCTACTTAAACCAATGTTGCAAACTAGTCTTTTCTCTTTGGTTGACGTGTTAATTAATGTGTATTTTTCTCTCCAACGCACAACAAGACAACTCTTTCACTCCTTGTTGGTTGATTAATACGGTGCATTCAAATCAATCTTCTCACTCCTGCATGCATGCATGAGGTATTAATGTCTTCGGTTGCTAGTACGAGGCAAACCTCATCAATTTTACATCGATTTGTGTTAGCGGCCTTGTATAGCTGCAAATCGTAATTTTGATAGTGGCCTTGTATACAAAAATGGAGGAGGTACTTTCCCCCGTTTCCTCTTAGAACCAAGTCCTAGATTCATGCTACAGCTTTCCCACTTTCTTCCCTTTTTGAACCAACGCTTTGAGTTGATTATATGAACTAGCTTTACTTCTAATAATAGTTGAAGTCTACATGGCTTTGGAACAGCGGACGGAAGTAGAAAAGGATCCACACGAAGGGGGAAGAGCTGGGGCAGTAGAGCAAGGCAGGTTTCGAAGGAATATATACCTGAGGGTCATCGGCATGTGGCAAAGACGGCGTCGTGAGGCCGCATCTTGGCCACAATACTGCAGGGAGGAAGAAGGGGTCGGAGGTCCTCCCGAGCTAGCGCTCTCTCGGAGAGAACGACACGGTCGCCGATCGGGACGCGCAGGCAGCTGTTGGTCTCCTCCCTCGCCGCCGACGACAGCGTGAACGATGCACCTACACCCCCTGCCCCGGTCGAGGTTGTCCGGCCGGATTTGTGACTAGTCGTGAGCTGAGAGAGAGAGTGTGGCCACCTATGTCTTGCTTAGATCTGGAGAGCATGAGAGAGTGAACGAGAGGAACCCTAGTAAAGCAAGCGCTAAGGCTCCTGCTTTAATATATAGTGGAGTGATTTTGTTGTACCGGCTTCAAAAAAATGCGCTCCTACATGTACCCGCGAGTGGGTGTGAGAGAACTAGTGCGTGCGTGCACCGCTTCTCTTCGTGAGAGTACAATATATACTATGCCAAAGAACGTTCACCGCAAGAGTAATAATATAAGTGTGTGACGTGTGAGCTAAAATAAAATGTGCGCGCCGTCTTTTGTTTTTTAGAAGTTCTGAGGGTAGGGTGTGAAGAGCACATATGTGCGTGATGTCTACCTGCAGATAGACGATGGGTGCCACGTGCGAGTCTGCGAGAGGCTCGGGAGAGTTGTGACTCGTGAGGGTGCGTGTGCGTGAGAGAGAGGGGGCACATATCAATGCAATGCATGTGTCCGTAAATCATTATCCGACAAACGTTCGCCACAAGCCTTTTCCTGACGAACGCCGTAAGAACCGTTAGATCGGCATCCGACAGTGTCAGTTTTGCCCTGTCATTTAACAGAACAGCCACTCCTCCTACACACAAATCTTCCACGTGAGTGTTAGCAACTGCCGTATGCTCCCTCCGTTCCGAAATGCAGTGCATATAGCTTTATTGAAAATTAGAAGCTCGCAAACTTTTACCGAGTTTTCGTGTACCAAATTGCACATGTAGAATACCATGTATATATCATTTCATTCATCTTCGAGAGGTCACTATAAAGATGGGTGAGGAGTCTACAAAGAAAGACCATCGTATCACCCACAGAAATTTCAATCATCCTTTAGTGTCGAGGAATATCATAGGAACTCTATATGATATGATTTTTATAGGATTTTTTCCTTTAGAGCCAATTGGTTCATAGGAGTAGATTCATATACTCTACATTTCAACGGAAATAAACATGATATCATTTCTATAGCTTTAGAGCCACTTGGTTCATATGAATGGATTCCTATACTCCCTTAATTTCAAAGGAAAATAAACATTAGCATATATTCAATAGAAAAGTTCCTATGATATGAACCAAATTACATCTCTTTACTATCCCTCCTCATAGGAATTGGGATACATGTCATCTCTAGATTCAATAGAAAAGTTCCTATGATGTGAACCAAATGACATCTCTTTTCCAATCCCTACTCATAGGAATTGAGATCCTCCATGTCATCTCTTTCCCTACAACTTCCATGTATACATCTTCTATTCCTAAATAGATAGTACAACCCACTAGTAGCTTTTTTCCAAAACATGCAACTATGGCACAAGAACTATATAGCGTGCCAATAACTTTGAAAGATGGTCGCTGGATGAAGCTAACCCGACAGTGCAGAGATGCGCAAATCCGAGCACTACTGGCCGTTGGATATCATCAACATTCCACCAGATCTGCCACATGTACAATTTAGAAGACTCCATGGTTGAACTTAAGGATAATGCACAAACCTCAAAACACAAGCACTTCTCCTTTGTTCTAGAATCTTTTGTATCATAATTGATTATTTTTTTCTACATGAATTGCCATTATTTGTTTTTTACTTTATGATTTACAATGCACAACCCCATGAATCTTAACATTTTTATAGAACTAATTGATTTTGAATGAAATGAACTATAAGAACTAAACGAACATCTACATCATGCATATATGACTCAAAGCTTTACATGCTATAGTGTGTATTTATTCATAATTTGGTTTCGAAATCTCATGCGTTCAATACATGTGTACCTTACTAGTTTTGAGTAGAGTAGCAAATTTCACGCGGCCCCGGGTATATCAAAATGCAGGGCCCATGCATCATTTCCTTTCGGTAGAACCTACGTCCACGATTTTTTGTACGTGCTATATCTCCACTGGTCCCCGAACCCAAAATGCTGCCTCGTTCCCGTAAAACCAAGCGGGCCACACATATTTAAGGCGTCGACTTGAACCCGTTTACTACGACGTGGCCCCGCACGCTGTAGTACTCCTACAAACCCTACCACCGCACTCATCATCAGTTTTCTTCAAGAGGACGAGGGAGAAGCCGATTTGGAGTGGAGGCGCTTTCAAAAAAAAGGATCTGTAGTGGAGACCCCTACCCTAGGGTGCCCTAGGTAGCTGCCGCATGCATCATTGTTTTCTCTTTTCTTTATGCTCTTGCGCGCTAGAGTGAAATGATGGTTGCTTCGTCCGTCCAGCTTAATGCGGGAAAGGTGGGGCTTTGTGATTTGACCCCTCATCACTCATTTTCTACTACTGCGGCGCTACGCCCGGGGTGCCTCCAATTCCAACCGCTGCTCCGAACTGTAATTTGGTGCATCGCACGTGGAACAAGACGGTGGATGAGCCACATGTCTGCCAAAGGGGTCCTGTTAAGTGTGTCGCCATTTCGTGTGCGGACTGACCCTGCTTGAGTTGCTACGCCAACACGACAGGAGCAACCTACCACTTGGTTTTGCTCCTTGGTGAATCCTGACTATATTGATCTAAAAAGATATGTGCTGAACTACCCTCTCCGTCTCGGTTTATAGGGCCTGCACGTAGTTCTAGGTCATCCATTTGGCTAACTAAATATGAGTTACTATGTCACAAAAAGTATATCATTGGATTATTATTGGTTGATATGTGAAGAAACAAGAAACGAGGTAGAAGTTAATGCACCGCGCCTTAGTATTTTGGGATTATTTGGTTTTCGTAAGATGACTTACTCACCTAGACGGAGGGAGTAGTTGTATTTAAAAGTCGAGGGTGGGGCTTTTCCTGCGCGGTAGGCGAGGCAGTTCCACCTAGTCGGTTCCACAGAGACGCGAGAAGACGATGGAGTAGGCTGCTGCAAACATAGGGCTGTGTGATTTGACAGCGAGTTACTGCTGGACAGGTGGGGCCCCGTGATTTGACTTGCCATTATCATTTTAACTGCGGCGCTACGACCGGCGTGAGTCTCCCGAGTCCTGACCAGCTCCATACAGGTGCCTCTCCTAATGCACCACCATGTAGTAGTAGAGGCTGGCTCTTGCATGAGAGCCCACTTCTCCACTTTTTCCTTGCCTCTCTTTCCTCCACATATGCAAAAATGCCATGTAAAGCGCACTATTGTACTTACTTGCTCCTACAGGTGCTTAAGCTTGCCACATAGGCATAAAGTCTGATGTGGCAAGTTAATCAAGAAGAGAGAGACTAGTTTGGTGACCCGAGGAAGAAACGGTGCTAAGCGTGTGTACCTAGGCAAAAAGACAATTTTGAGTTTATAGCTAATTAAATGAAGCAAACTTAGCAACACCATTTCATTGGAAGAGGTCACTCCTTGGCAAATGCAATAAATACTAGTACTCCCTGTGTCCCATTATATAAGAACGTTTTTGACACTACACTAGCTAGTGTCAAAAACGTTCTTATATTATGGGACGGAGGGAGTACAAAGAAAGAGATAGAGAGGAGTAAACAAAAAATACACTTATAGCCAACCTTGTTGTAGTATGAGTGACTAAGTGATGACTATGTATGACATGCCAACATCAGATAGCCTAACGCAACAAGTTAAATCTCCAAGGGCGCGACTGCGCGAGCGACGCGATGGTCGTGGTAGGCGCGACCATGATACGGGCTACTGGCAGCCCTTGGATCTGAGATCAAACGGTCGCATGCTAAGTTGCTGAAAATTTTAAGAATAACCCTCCAGGATAGGATATTCACCCATAGGTCTAGAATCACGCCATGCAACCATTCGATCTCAGATCCAAGGGCTCTCGGAAGCCCGTATCATGGGAGAATGGAAAGCCACTACCGTGCTGTTCGCACGCTGGCAGTTCGCTCCTACTCGTCCCAGCACGTCCTTTAATACTACGGCGGTTCGCTCCTAGTCATCCCGTCCATTCACATTACGACAGTTCCACTAATCCTAACCCTCCTCCCAAATCCATGGCATCCCAAATCTCCCCGATTGGCGGTGAGTACAAGGTTAGAACCATCACCAGCGATGAGTTCGATGTCATCTACACCCGTACTTCCGCGATGCTGAAAGGATGCCTTTCTCGCTTCAGACGCATGTTTGAAAACTCACATGATGAGTGGGTCGCTGGGCTAGATGTTGAGTACACCACAGTCGTGGGACGAGAGAAGGATCTAAAGGACGAAGAGAGGAAGAAGCCCGCTGTCGGTGTCAAAACCGGCGGATCTCGGGTAGGGGGTCCCGAACTGTGCGTCTAGGCGGATGGTAACAGGAGACGAGGGACACGATGTTTTACCCAGGTTCGGGCCCTCTCGATGGAGGTAAAACCCTATGTCCTGCTTGATTAATATTGATGATATGGGTAGTACAAGAGTGGATCTACCACGAGATCAAGGAGGCTAAACCCTAAAGCTAGCCTATGGTATGATTGTTGTAATGTCTGTGGTCCTACGGACTAAAGCCCTCCGGTTTATATAGACACCGGAGGAGGCTAGGGTTACACAGAGTCGGTTACAATGGTAGGAGATCTACATATCCGTATCGCCAAGCTTGCCTTCCACGCCAAGGAAAGTCCCATCCGGACACGGGACAGAGTCTTCAATCTTGTATCTTCGTAGTCTTGGAGTCCGGCGGACGATGATAGTCCGGCTGTCCGGACACCACTTAGTCCAGGACTCCCTCAGTAGCCCCTGAACCAGGCTTCAATGACGATTAGTCTGGCGCGCATAATGTTCGGCATTGCAAGGCGGGTTCCTCCCTTGAATAACCCAAAGAAGATCATGAACACCAGGATAGTGTCCGGCTCTGCAAAATAAATTCCACATTCCACCGTAGAGAGAAGAAAATGTACACCCAAAGAAGATCATGCTGACGTATTATGCGGCGTGACATCACACCACTACCAAGCCTTTGTTTGAATTGTTTTTTACTATACCACCTCAGCACGTTTAGCGAAGCGGTTTCCTTGGCACGTCTTATCGAAGCAGAGATCGTGTTCCCCTTATTCCGGGATTCTCATCAATATGGACGTGGGTAACCCAACCGTGCCATTGATGGTGGCGCTTGGGAGCTAAGCGAGTTTTATTAGGCCGGTGGGCACGTATAGTTTTCGTCCTCCTATATATAAGGGATAAGGATTCACCTTCTCACCTACGCCTTCTTCCTCCTTTGCTTATCCATCTCCGTGCACTCAAGCTCCAACGCCCAAGTTCGCGCATCTCGCCTCGACCTTCTCTTAATATGTCCGGAGCGGGAGGCAAATGGTTGGCCTCCACTGTTAAGGAGGAGCACATCACCAAGCTGCGCAGCGCCAGATACCTTTCCGGCGATATCGCGCATCGGCTGCCCGACGAGGGGCAGCTCATCCCTACCCCTGGGCCCCATGAGAGGGTCGTCTTCCTTCCCCACTTCCTCCGTGGACTAGGCTTTCCACTCCACCCATTCGTCCGGGGGATCATGTTTTACTACGGCCTGGATTTACACGATCTGGCACCAAACTTCATCCTCAACATCTCGGCGTTTATCGTCGTGTGCGAGGCCTTCCTCTGCATCCGGCCCCACTTCGGCCTGTGGCTCAAGACCTTCAACGTCAAGCCGAAGGTTGTGAAGGGCACGCAAGCGGAATGCGGAGGCGCCATGTTGGGTAAGTTGCCCAATGTCCTTTGGCTCGAAGGGGCCTTCGTGGACTCCGTCAAGGGGTGGCAATCGGGGTGGTTCTACATCACCGAGCCGCGCAAGCCCACATGGGCAGCGGCCCCCGAGTTTAGATCTGGCGTCCCCACGCAGCTCACCTCCTGGAAAGAGAAGGGCTTGCTGTGGGGCAATCCGAAGGAGGTGACGGGACTCCGAGCCTGCATCCAGAAGCTAGTGAGCAATAAGCTCAGGCTCGTCGATGTGGTCCAAGTCATGCTCATCCGCCGGATTCTCCCATGCCAAGAACGGGCATTCAATATGTGGGAGTTCAATCAGGAATAGCACCAGGCGCTGAGCGGGCTCTTCGATACGACATACGAAGGCGCCTGGAGGGTGTTGTTTAAGGGCGCCGAAGCCCCCGCATCCGCGACGGAAGATCGCGGATTCCGCTCGCAGCATCCGGCTGACGAGGTAAGTGATTCAACCCCGTGACGGGACACTTGTGGTAATCAAATTGATTCTCAGAGGGTTTGATTCTTTCTTTTCCTTTGACAGGAATGGATGGAGAAGGCCAAGCAGCTCATCAGCCCGGCTCCCATGCCAGAAGACCCAGAGAACGCCCGCCTAGCAGGGCTGCTGGTTCCGGCACCGCATGTCGTGCCGGAGAAGAAGGCCAAGAAGGTGGCCGCGGGGACTCGAAAGAGTTCCCGCAATCAGGCGTCCGACGACGAGGCGGACTCCTCCCCCGAAGACGAGGAGGAGGAGGAGGACTCTCTCCCGGAGGAGGGAGAGAAGAAGAGGAAGGCTTCCCCAATAGGGCAGGCCGAAGGGTCCAAGAGGGGGAGGACTATCCCCCCGGACAGTTTCGCCAACACCACCGTTGGCGAGGATGAGTGGCCTACAAGGGCCAGGCGTCCGGCAAGATCGTAAGTATCCGGATCCTTGATATGCAATTTCTTTCGTGTCGCGTAGTGTCCTTCTAACGCCGCATTCTGTCCGTAGTCCGGTTGATGATGATCTCCCCGCTTCATCAAGCGGGTCACTGGCCCCGTCGGATGTGGATTCACTTCTGACTGCCACTACCCCCCGCACCGGCGAGGACGCCGAGGTGGGATCCCAGAGAGGGACCCATCAGGAGGAGGCTCCAGAGGCGCCGTCAGGCTGCCTCCCGGACTTTGTGTCGGACTCTACATCGGAACCCGCAGTGGTTCCAGAGTCCGGCGGGCGGCCCCTTCGAAAGAAGGGCAAGACCGTGACACCGGCGACCTCCGTCCAACCGGAGGCGCCGGATAACTTGTTGGAGGCGCTTAAAGGCGCTTCCATCGAGGAAGAACACCGCACTATCATGAGTGCGGTGATTCAAAAGGTTCAGCTTGCCAAGAGCGGGCTGACCGAAGCCTGCAGCAGCCTTTTAACAGGCTTTGAGGTAAGAAGTTAAAATTATGTAATGTAATACCGCATAGACAGTAGCCCCTGATGCTCAGTTCGGTGTTCGGAAAGAAAAGCCGGACTGAGGATCTAACAAGATATACGCAGGGTTGCTTAGAATATGTCAATATGGGTTTGCAGGCTGCGCTGCTGACCTCTGCCGCACTATCGGCGGAGGTCAATGTGTTGAAGAAGGATCTCGAGCGGTCCGAGCAAGAGCTCGGCCATGCCAAAAAGCAGCTCGAGGACAAAGAAGGTGAGTCACAGCACTTTGAATAGTTACCTTACAGAAAAGGATTTTGGTTGCAATAAAATTAACAAGGATAATTTGGGTATTGCAGGGGCCATGAACGACGTGGCAGCCCTGAAGGAGGCTGTGTCTGCGGCCGAACGCAGTGCGGCCGCGGAGCGGGCAGAGCGAGAAAAGCAGGAGGCACGGGTGGCGGAAGTACGGCAAGAGCTCCAGGCTCTCATGGAGAAGCATGAGAGTTTGGAGCGTGACTCCAAGACTCGAGAGTCCGAGCTTGCCTCGGCTCTCGAAAGTGCCAATTCCGCCAAGGCCGAGGCCCGTACGGCCCTTCAGGAGGTTGAAGATGTGAAGAAGATAGCGGCGGGTAAGGCATTTTTCAAGCAAAGCAAGCATGTTAATGTAAACTACCTGACACTTACTCGCATTCGGAGCTCTCCAGGGGCGTTTGCAGATCTGCCGTGTAGTGCGTCCGATGCCGCCGCATTCTATCGTGGCGAGGAGGGGAGCTCGACGGAGAAAGTCTTCTGGTCTCAGTATGCTGAGGCCGGACACCCGGTGCCCCCATGCGACCAGCTGAAGCAGCTGGTCGAACTCCACAAGGTAGTTGAGGAGGCCATGAAGGGCCTTATAGTCCGGCTGTGGCCTAGACAGGCCATGCCTGGGAGCTACTTTGGCCTTGTGCGGCGGCTGCTGGATGCCTGCCCCTGGGTGGAGGTCGTCAAGCGCTCCGCCTATATTGAAGGTGCTCGTCGGGCCCTTGCCCGCACAAAGGTGCATTGGGGCAAGTTGGATGCGGAGAAGCTTCTCATGGACCCACCGCCACCGGGCAAGGAGTATCGCACGCTCGAAATGTATTATAAAACTGTCCTGAAGGGAGCCCGCGATATTGCGGATGAGTGCCTTAGAAATGTAATCTTTGAGTGAACTCGCTATGTATTATCCTGTGCGCTAAAAACTTCGTTCATATGCGCCTTAAGCAACGCTTGTCTAATTTAAAATATTACCGTCTGTGCGGCCGTATATAAAATCTGAGAGATGGCAAGTCGTTGGCTTCAGCCCCCAAGCCACGAGTGCTGGGGTGTTTGAGATAAACTTGAGCACTCTTGTTCCCATTTTTGGGTCCATCTAGGGAGGCGCTCAAGACAACGAACAAGGCAACCGGACTTATAATGCTTGAACACTCTCACTTAGCCATAGAATTCGATAATTTTAAATTTCGGCGAAGCCCCTGGTATTCGGAAGACCGAATCCGGGGCACTATCCATGCCTTCATCGGACATGGTCCGGAACTTCGCTCGAAGCGGCGTGAGTCTTTAAGGACCCGAAAAGACCTCTCGAACAGCGACCAGTCGCTCGCCTTATCATGCCAGTCAGTTTTAGCTTTCTCCACTGAGGCGCTCACGCGGCTCAACCGGGGTGCAATCGCAGTGGTTCTCCCAGTGCCACCTTAGCCGACAGAACGGAACATAAGGCACCAAAACGTTGGAGCCGGGCAAACCCAACTATTGACCCAAGACATGATTCGGAGCCGATTCATATAATGCTATAAGTTCGGGGTGCCACACTTATGAAAGTGTTCGGACTTATCACACCATAATGTGGGGAACATAAGCCCCTGGTGTATTAGGCCGTACCAAAATATACGGGTGCAAGATGTCATGTAATGAACATATATATAAAAAGGTAATGTAATTGCAGTCAAAAAGTGATGCATTATTTATTAAAGGAAGTCTGCTATGAGTGCGGACTGATACAAATAGTGCGGTAAGCAAGGGATTTGGACTAAGTAAACATGTCCCCCTCCAGGGGTGAGCTGCGGACTTGGTGTATATAATCGAATTTAATGCTCGTAATTGAGACCACCTGAGTGTTCGTCACAGCCTTCTTTCGTCCCTGACTGTTGCATCATGAGTTCGGCAGGTTCATCGCCGGACAGGGCCTCTGGTTAACGGAGTCCTGTGTACACAAAGAAGGAAAATAAAAAATAAAAAGGGGGGCACACTTGCGAGCCCCTGGTGTGGTCGAACCGCACTCTGGGTCCACTGCGATCGTGCCCCTTCCCCTGTGCCCATGGTATCTCCAAAGCGTAATGATGTACGCGGAGCCGCATTGCTACGTGTGCTCTGATCGCGCCAGGTGGTCTTGGTTGGTATTGCTTCGGGCGCGTTTTGCTGTATCCGGCCGTTTAACAGCCGGACTCGAGAATTGCCTTAAGAGGCTGCTCTGTACTTCTGCCGCGAGAGCCGCTGTATGTTCCTCTGTTCGGAGGGAGCATTCCGTATTCCCGTTGACCGTGATGACTCCACAAGGGCCTGGCATCTTGAGCTTGAGGTATGCATAATGCGGCACCGCGTTGAATTTTGCAAACGCGGTTCGTCCGAGCAGAGCGTGATAGCCACTGCGAAATGGGACTATGTCGAAGATTAACTCCTCGCTCCGGAAATTGTCCGGGGATCCGAAGACCACTTCCAGTGTTACTGAGCCTGTACAGTTGGCTTCCACACCTGGAATGACACCTTTAAAGGTTGTCTTTGTAGGTTTAATCCTTGAGGGGTCTATGCCCATTTTGCGCACTGTATCCTGATAAAGCAGGTTCAGGCTACTACCGCCGTCCATCAGGACTCTCGTGAGGTGAAATCCATCAACGATTGGGTCTAAAACCAATGCGGCGAATCCGCCATGGCGTATGCTGGTCGGATGGTCTCTTTGATCGAAAGTGATCGGACAAGAGGACCATGGATTGAACTTCGGGGCGACTGGCTCCATCGCATAGACGTCCCTTAGTGCGCGTTTCCTCTCCCTCTTGGGTATATGGGTCGCGTAAATCATGTTCACCGTCCGCACTTGTGGGGGAAAACCCTTCTGTCCTCTATTGTTCGGCGGTCGGGTCTCCTCCTCGTCGTCGCTGTTTAGCCCCTTGTCATTGTTTTCAGCAATTAACTTGCCTGCTTGCTTAAACACCCAGCAATCTCTATTAGTGTGATTAGCTGGTTTTTCAGGGGTGCCATGTATCTGGCATAAGCGGTCGAGTATTCGGTCCAAATTGGACGGACCCGGAGTGGTTCTTTTGAATGGCTTCTTCCGTTGACCGGGTTTAGAGCCTCGGAATCCGGCGTTGACTGCCGTATCCTCCTTATCGTCGCCGTTAATGCGGCGTTTGTTTTTGTTTCGACGTGACCTGCCATTGTTGTCCTTAGTATCCGGACTGCCAGAATTTTTACGGAGATTGTTGCTGCGAGCTAGCCAGCTGTCCTCTCCCGCGCAAAAGCGGGTCATTAATGATGTGAGGGCTGCCATGGATTTCGGCTTTTCCTGCCCCAGGTGCCGGGCTAGCCATTCGTCCCGGATTTTATGTTTGAAGGCTGCAAGGGCCTCTGCATCCGGACAGTCGACGATTTGGTTTTTCTTTGTCAAGAACCGTGTCCAGAATTGTCTGGCCGATTCGTCTGGATGCTGAATAATGTGGCTTAGGTCATCGGCGTCTGGTGGTCGCACATACGTGCCCTGTAAGTTGTCGAGGAATGCGGCTTCCAGGTCTTCCCAGCACCCAATTGACTCTGCGGGCAAGCTGTTTAGCCAATGCCGAGCTGGTCCTTTAAGCTTGAGTGGGAGATACTTGATGGCATGGAGATCGTCGCCGCGGGCCATATGGATGTGGAGAAGATAATCTTCGATCCAAACCGCGGGGTCTGTTGTGCCATCGTAGGATTCGATGTTTACGGGTTTAAACCCTTCGGGGATTTGATGATCCATTACTTCGTCAGTGAAGCATAGCGGGTGTGCGGTGCCTTTGTATTGAGCGATATCGCGACGCAGCTCGAGAGAGCGCTGTTTGCTGTGTTCGGCCCGGCCGGGGTTATTGTGTCCGGCGCGACGGTATTCGTCATGGGTCGTGGGGCGCCCACGTGATTCGTAGATGGATCTGGATTGCCTTGCTTTGACCTCCAATATGTCTTGCAAGTCCGGCGCGTTCCCTCTTGGCTTCGTACTTTTGGAGCGATGCCGGGGTACGGTCTTGGCTGGGGGCCTGGATGCCTCTCTATCACGACCACGGGGTGGTCGGTCAGCCATATCATGCGCTGGTGATGGAGGTGTGTATGCTTCCTCCTCTAATCGGGGGAGCAGCTTGCGTCTTGGGTAGCTTTTGGAGGGGCGTTCGAGTTTATACTCTTCGGCCGCGAGGACCTCGGTCCATCGATCGGCCAGCAGGTCCTGATCAGCTTGAAGCTATTGCTGCTTTTTCTTTAGGTTGTTTTCTGTGGCGATAAGCCTGCGCTTGAAACGCTCTTGTTCGACGGGATCCTCGGGCACGACGAATTCGTCATCATTGAGGCTTGCCTCGTCTTCGGAGGGAGGCATATAGTTGTAATCCTCAACCTCTTCGTTTGCCGCCCTCTCGTAAGGGCTTGCTTCTGCATCCTCCTGAGCTGAGTCTTGCTGGAGGGGATTGTCTTCGGCACTCTCTGGGGTATTATTATCTCCTGTGCCGGAATCTCCATTCTTGCTGTGGCGGGATTTAGAGCGGCGCTGCTGACGCCGGCGTTTGGGCTGCTTCTTTAAAGAGTCTGCCTCCGCTGCTTCTTCGCCGACCCCGTCTTTTGGGGTGTCCACCATGTATATGTCGTATGACGAGGTGGTCTTCCAGTGCCCTGTAGCCGCTGGTTCCTGTTCGTCTCCGGCATCGTCGTCCATAGCGTCGATGTCTTCGGAGTCGTAGTCTAGCATGTCGGTTAGATCGTCGACAGTGGCTACAAAGTGGGTGGTGGGTGGGGTCTGAATTTCTTCGTCGTCCGTATCCCAACCATCCTGGCCATAGTCCGGCCAGGGCTCTCCTGATAACGAGAGATGCTTTAGCGAATTCAGGATGTCGCCAAAAGGATGCTGCCTCCACGACGCCGACACCAACGTACGCCGTACCAGAACCACTCCGACCACGCCGTCTTGCGCCTCACTGCTGCGGCTCCATTGTCGCAACCGTCCACCACACCAGAGCTGTTCCCGCTACGCCGTTGTTCGCCACCTCGGATCTGCTTCCCCGCCGCCGACAGACGGCCACCGCACCACACTCAACAACTTGGCCATGGGTTCGTCCAAGGCTGCACCGTCCTCCACAACTTCTGGTTTCCGGCGAACAACAAGATCGTCGGAAAAATAGAAGGAGGACACAGCACTGCCAGCAGAAAGAGGTACTCCTCTTCCCTTATTCGTGCAAATCTTACGTCTCCGCTCACACCGTATTCATCCCATGAAAGAAATTAGTTGAGCGCTTCTTACTGCATCTTCTTCGTGATACTAAATGCACAAGGTTTCCTCCCTTTTACTATTTCACCTTTGCTAGAGGTCAGCCGCCTAGATTTCAATTCAGGGTCAGTCAAACCACAATTAAAAGAAGCAACACCCACTTAGGCGTGCGGAGCACCTAGTCCGCCTGTTCCCCCGAGAAGCGGTGCATCGGTGTCTATCATAGGGGTGTGGGGCACAGGAGCTGCTTGCACCCGATTTGGAGGTCGGCGTGGCTTGAATGGATGGCCGGGGGGCGGTGCCAAGCACGGCGGTGCGGTGAGGTCGAGGGGAGGGCACATGTAGGGGAGCAATACTGGGCCGGTCATCGCTGGCGTTTCGGGGAAGATCGTCAACACTGACTGGATGGAGGTAGATGAAGGCGATCTGCGCATTCTTTGTACGTCGGACGGTGCAGAAAAAATGGACTGACCTATTTGCTTTAAGTCGACTGTTATTTTCATATAATCCTGTAGTAATTGAGTGTGCCATGCATGTTGTAGAGCTATCATATGTCTCCCGTCATTTATTTCTCACCGACCTGCTATCTGCTACCTTTACACTGTACTAATTGTGCACACACTTCACCCATACTCACACTATTGTTTTATTATGCATGGGTATTTCAGACTCTGACGCAGTGTTGACGAATGCAGAAAAGAAAAGACAGAAGTCACTCCAGTGTAATTCGAAGATAAGCAGTAAGCGTTTCAGCGCTCTAATGGGTGCAGTGTCAGCAGTTGGAGACAGTAAACGTAGCTCTGCAGTTGATGATCTCAATTTCCACACACAACCATCCCAGGTGCTTGCTTTAACTTCGCGCTGTCAAATGTGGTTGCATGTTGCATATGGTGTCTAGCTTGTATTGCTTCCAATTTGGTTAAATTGCATCTGCTTACTTTACATATTATACCTTTGATAATGACATGCCTTCCTGTTTTTGATACATACTACATATGTCTATTAACCATGTTCATACATCAAACTAATGCTATTTTGTATCCCTCGTCAATCACTTATGATGAGACAATCACCCGGGTGGGTTACTGTGAGACGCCCTACTCGTTTAAAGAGTGCAGTGTCATCCTCCCCACATGATTCTCAAGAAACGACAAGGCTAAATGAAGATAGTCAACGTAGCTCTCTAGTTGATCACCGCAATTCCCCCACACCACCATCGCAGGTTCTTGCTCTTACTTGGCAGTGTGATATGTGGTTGCATGTTGCATATGGTGTCTACCTTGTAATGCTTCTAATTAGGGTCAATTGCATCTGCTTAGTTAACACATTATACCTGTGAATATGACATGCCTTCCTGTTTTTGGTACATACTACGTCTTTCTATTAACCATGTTCTTACATCAAACTACTCTCTTGTGTATCCCTCATCAATGCTCCTAATTTGTTAAATTGCATCTCCTTAGCTTACACATTATACATGTGAATATGACACGCCTTCCTGTTTTTGGTACATACTACATCTGCCTATCACACCATGTTCTTACATCAAACTACTGTTCTTGTGTATCCTGCGTCTATCGCTTATGATGAGACAGTCACACGCGTGGGTTAATATGAGACGCAATACTCTTATAAAGAATGCAATTTCATCCTCTCCACATGATTCTCAAGAAATAGCAAGCCTAAATGAAGATATTGAACGTTGCTCTGTACCTGAAGACATCACTTCCCCTACACCACTATCACAGGTGCTTGCTCCAACTTTGCAGTGTGATATGTGGTTGTATGTTGCATACGGTGTCTAGCTTGTAATGCTTCTAATTAGGGTAAATTGCATCTGCTTAGTTTACACACTATACCTGTGAATATGACATGCCTTCCTATTGTTGGTACACACTATGTCTATGTGTTAACCTTGTTCTTGCATGAAACTACCTCTCTTCTGTATCCTGCATCACTCACTTACGATGAGTCACCTTTATTCGTTGCATATTGCATATTATTTCTAGCCTGTTGCCATGTATTGCTTCTAATTTGGTCAAATACATTTGTTAGGGCACCCTTTTAATTTGGCAGAGTGATATTGGTTTCATCTTTCATATGGTTTCTAGCTTGCATTGATTCTAACAAGTTCAAGCACCTTGTGCTTAGTTTACACTTTATACATCATACATGTCAATATGTCACCCCGTCCTGTTTTTCATACATATTCCATCCTCCTATCATGCGGCTGCCTTACATGAAAGTAGTGTTCGTCAGTATCATGCATCATTAAGTTCTGAAGAGCAAATTTTATTCTTTTTTCTTGTGGGTTTGACTTGACAAGGCAAAATCAAGAAAGAGGAAGGAAAAGAGTAAGGAAGGCGATGATGGTGGTCCTCTGCAGCAACGTAAACGGAGCATCTGTACCGATTCTCCTTGTACTGATAGTGCATTACATGGTCCAAGTCTCTGCTCCCCTACTCCACCATCCAAGGTGCTTGCTCTAACTTGGCAGTGTGATATCTGGTTGCATGTTGCATATGGTGTCTAGCTCGTATTGCTCCTAATTAGTGTAAACTGCATCTGCTTAGCTTACACATGATACATGTGAATATGACATGCTTTCCTGTTTTTGGTACATACTATATCTGTCTATCACACCATGTTCTTACATGAAACTACTCTTCTTGTGTATCCTGCATCAGTCACTTATGATGGGACGCCTTTAAGTTGGCAGTGTGATATTGGTTTGCGTCTTGAATATGATTTCTAGCATGTATTGCTTCTAGTTTGATGAACGCCACCTATGACGAGACAGTTTAACTTGGCAGAGTGATATTGATTGCACCTTCCATATGGTGTCTTGCAGTGTTTCTAATTTGTTGAAGTGCCTTCTGCTTAGTTACCACATCATAGGTGTGAATATGTTAAGCCGTCCATTTTTTTCGTACATACTCCATCCTCGTATCATGACTTTGCCTTTCATCAGAGTAGTGTTTGTCAGTATCATGCATGAATGAGTTCTCAAGAGCGAATGATATTCCTTTTTCTTGTCGGTATGACCTCACAATGCAAAATCAATAAAGCTGAAGGAAATTGGCAAGGCATTGGATGATGGTGGTCCTTCCGAGGAACTGAAACGGAGGTTCTCTACATATTCTACTCCGCCATCCTCCCAACAAGATTCACAAGACAACGCAAGGCTAGACAGTCAATGTAGATGTGTAGATGATGAACACATCTCCCTTACTCCACCATCACAGGTGCTTGCTCTAACTTGGCACTATTATATGTGGTTGCATGTTGCGTATGATGTCTAGCTTGTATTGCTTCTAACTTTGTTGAATTGTATCTGCTTACTTTACACATAATGCCTGTGAATATGACATGTGTTCCTGTTTCTACATCAGACTACTATTCTTGCATATCCCGCATCAGTCACTTATGATAAGGCACCTTTAAGTCGCCACTGTGATATTGGTTGTGTCTTGCATATGATTTCTAGCATATACTGCTTCTAATTTGTTGAAACGCCATACAGTTTGAACTTGGTAGAGTGATATTTGTTGCATCTTTCATATGGTGTCTAGCTTGCAGTGCTTCTAATTTGTTGAAATGCCTTCTGCTTAGTTACCACTTCATTGGTGTGAATATGTCACACCATCCTGTTTTTCATACATATTCCATCCTCGCATCATGTGTTTGCCTTTCATCCGAGTAGTGTTTGTCAGTATCATGCATGAATGAGTTCTGAAGAGCGAATTTTATTCCTTTTTCTTATCAGTTTGACTTCACAATGCAAAATCATTATAGCTGAAGGAAATTAGTCCGATAGTGGATGATGGTGGTCCTTCGGAGCAACTCAAATAGGGGGTCTCTACATATTCTACTCCGCCATCCTCCCAACAAGATTCGCAAGACAACACAAGGCTGGACAGTCAATGTAGCTATGTAGATGATGAGAACATCTCCCCTAATCCACCATCATAGGTGCTTGCTCTAACTTGACACTATTATATGTGGTTGCATGTTGCGTATGATGTCTAGCTTGTATTGCTTCTAACTTGAATTGCATCCGCTTACTTTACACATAATGCCTATGAATATGACACGTGTTCCTGTTTCTAGAACATACGTGTACATGATGAGCACATCTCCCCTACTCCACCATCACAGGTGCTTGCTCTTACTTGGAACTGTTATACGTGGTTGCGTTTTCTGTATGATGTCTAGTTTGTATTGCTTCTGATTATGTAGAATTGCATCTGCATAGCTTACAACTTATACCTGCAATGATCACTTACCCATAAGACATATTTAACTTGGGACTGTGATGTAGGTTGCATCTTGCATTGTCTTCTAGCTTGTACTGCTTCTAATTTCTTGAAATGGCACTTACGACGAGACACTTTTTACCCCATAGAGTGATATTGGTTGCATGTTCATATGGTGCCTAGCTTTCATTTCTTCTAATTTTGTTGAAATGCCTTCCGCTTACTGTTTTTTCATACATATTCCATCCTCCTATCGTACGTGTGAATATGAAACGCTGTCTTTTTTTGTATATATTCCATCCTCCTATCCTGCGCTTGCCTTACATTAAAGTAGTGTTCGTCTGTATCATGCATCAACCAGTTATGCAGAGGTAATTTTATTCATCTTCTTGTGGTTTTGACTTCATAAGGCAATATCTGAAAATAGGAAGGAAAAGAGTAAGTTAGGGGATGTTGGTGGTACTCCGCACCGACGCAAACAGAGACTCTCTAGATTTTCCACTTCTACTGCTAATGAAGTTGAAGTCCCAAGTCTACATGATGAGTTCATCTCCCGCACTCCACCATCGCAGGTGCTTCCTCCAAGTTGACAGTGTGATAATTGGTTTCATGTTGCATATGTTGTCTAGCCTGTATTTCTTCTATTTTGATTAAATTGCACCTGCTAAGTTTATATGTTATACATGTGCATATAACATGGCTTTCTGTGTCTAGAATACACTGCATCTATCTATCATACCATGTTCTTACATCAAAGTACTGCTGTTGTGTATCCCGCATCAGTAACTCATGATTGGACGCTTTTAACATGGCAGTTTGATAGTGGTTGCATCTTGCATTGATTTCTACGTTGTACTGCTTCTACTTTTTCAAATTGCCACTTATGACAAGGCACTTTTAACTTGGCAGAGTAATATTGGTTGCATCTTTCATATGGTGTCTAGCTTGCATTACTTCGATTTTCTTGAAAATCCTTCTGCTTAGTTTGCACATCGTAGCTGTGAATATGTCATGCCATCCTGTTTTTCTTACATATTCCATCCTCATACGGTTGTCTTACATCAAAGTATTGCTTGTCTGTATCATGCATCAATGAGTTCTGAAGAGTGATTTTATTCTTTTGTGTTGTGGGTACAGCTTGACATGGCAAAGTCAAAAAAGAGCAAGGAAAATAATATAGTAGGGAGTGCTGTTACTCGTCGGGTGAAACGGAAAAGGATCTGCCGTCGAGATTTTGCTGGTACTTACAGTGCAGTAGAAGGTCCAAGTCCACCGGCTAAATCTACAAACACAGTATCACCTGCTCCACCAGCTGCAGCATCCGCTTCAACTGTACCAGCATCTCAACCAGTTACTCGTTCGTTTGCTTCGGAACTGTCCAGTTCCCAAGCTGCATTCACACCTAACACTACTTCCGAAGCACTGCTGACACAACAGGACTTGGCAAGATCAGATGAACCTCATGAGCATCAGCACCCAGATGGTACCTGACCGAGTCAAGTTGCAGTTGCATGCTCCTTTATATGTACTCTTACAGTTTGATGTACACTAACACTTTCCATATTCGTTGTTGAACTAGCACCACGGTGCAAGCGGAAACAGACATCAGGGATAATGCTTGACAGATTAACAAATTCTAAAGGAGGAAGAATGGAGATCCATTTTGAGGCAGGTTTAAAAAGGCCACATGATGCTGCAAAGTCAGCCAAGTTAGTATCAGAAGCAGCCGTTCCCGTTAGGTGTCATGCGCGTATCCTCCCAACGTGGATCTAGTACAGGAATGAGAAAGACAATACCCAGTTTAACACCTTCCTTGACCATTTATCCGTAAGTAATGTTATTCATCGCAATTAGTAATATTGTCTTGCTCTGTCCCATACTTTCTAGCTTCCTCCTAATAAGACCCACATTCTTTTTTCAACAGATGAGGTTCAAGTTGGATCTGAAAGATGATGCAACTAAACAAGCATGCACTCATGTTTTTCAGTCTGCTCTGCGACAGTATCGGTACCACCTTAGAAAATCTCACTTTGAAGGCAAGGCTAACAATGAAATCGCCCAAACATCTCCAGTGGAATATATTACAGATGAAGACTGGACAGCCCTCGCTAAACACTGGTCTGATCCAAAGTATCAGGTAGGCTATATGTATTTGATCAGACCACATATTGAACTTGTATTTATGTATGTGCCTTACAAGTGTATCTTCTTCTAGGCTAACTGTTTGAAGAACAAAACCAACCATTCTAAAGTGAAATTCCAACAGACAACAGGATCTCGTAGCTATATTGCACACTGCGAGGCTCTTGTAAATAGCTGCTACTTCCTTCTTTTTTTTGTGCCATATTATCGTATCTATATTGACTTGTTCCAAAGACAGAGGAAAGCCCGTGCGGACCAAAAAGAACCTGAACCGAATGCAGTGCAAATCTTCAAGGATTGCCACACCAGCAAGATGAAGGGCATGAGCACACCAGTTCAAGCCGCTATTGTAAGTCCTTACTCCTCCTGCCTTAAACTGATTGGTACTGTGATGTGTTCATTTAACTACTTGGTTTGCAGCCAATGTCAGTTACTCTGTTCACTTTTATACACAGTTGTCTTAACGTATCATTTCACCTTACATGGTTTAAAAGAGATGAAGGATATTCTTTTGGTCTTGATCTGTAATCTAGTTGTTATGTTCACGTGCGCACACAATGATAAAATAGCCTGTTTGTTTTATATCTGTTTGCCCATGATATGAATGATGCCATACTATGTTCATCCTACTTTAAACCATGCCTCTTTATCCTTAGATGTTAAGAATGTGAGGAAATAGACAATACAGTAGGCATGCTACATGGACATATGTTCCGAAAGTGGTTTTATTATGTAGTTGGCACTACAATACATGCTAATGTATTACAGTAGTTCACCAAAATAAGTTATGTATAACGTTTAACCTACTTTGTTTGTTTTTGTCTCATTAGTAACTCACTGGTACACTAATCTACAAGTTCAAACTTTCAGGAAGCTATGGAACAAATGATTGAACAGCCACAACCACCTGAAGGTGACGAGGCTACTACAGGCACAATGTCACCTCTTGCTGCAGTGCGTCAGTATCTCTCCACTAACAGTGCAAAAAGCACCTTCCTGCGTAATTCTGGATTGGTTGTCAAGGTAACCTCGTCCAAATCGCCTACTGAACAAAATCTTCCTGCTAGACAGAGTGATATATCTGTGCTCCAGACACAAGTCCAATCCCTAATGGACGTTGTTTCGGAAACAAGAATAGTGGTTGAGAAATGTCGTCAAGATATGAATGGTTTTGAAACCAGACTATCAAACATTTGCTTCATTGTTGAAGAGCAATGGCGGAAAAAAGGTGGAGATCGTGCTGCTCCATCAGATTCTACAGCCTAAAACATTAGCACTCAGGTCAAATGATCTGTGCTTCTATACATCTGATGGTGCTTTTATCTGGAAGGACTATAAACTTTATGCCAACAGGCCTTTTGTTGTATGATTGGAATTTATTTTGTTGTGATACAACATTTATGATGCTGCCACAGGCTGTAGTAATTATGACACTGTTTTTGTATAGTGTAGGTTTATCTTAGTAATGTATTCGGACGAAAGCTTCGTAGGAGCCCAACATACCAACATTCATCGGGCCCATTCCAATTGGGCTAAAAACGATTACGGGCCGAAATTGGCATGTAGCCCACTAAAAATATCTGGGCTTAAATTAGCATAAGCTTTCAAATTTTTCTGGTAGGCCTGTGCCCATAGTGGGCCTTTAATAGGCCTAAACATAATTTGGGCCCTCAGTAAAAATATGCCGTTTACAGGTGTAAATATCTCGAGCCCATAAAAAACATGGGCCTTTAATAGACCGAAAGTGAGATTGGGCCCTGATTGTGCCAAATAACCCACTGGACTTAGCAGGCCGAAATGGTGGCCCATTTACGATGCGGATATTTGACAGGCCGAAATTCGGACGGGCCGTAAATGTGCCGACCTAATACACGGGCCTTTGACAGGCCGCAACTTCGCTCGGGCTAGATTATCGTCATTTTTATATGGGCCGTTAATGGGCCCGATATGACGTTGGGCCACATAAGGCCCATGTTTACGTCCGGCGTTAACAGGCCGAAAATGACAACAGGCCGAAAGTGGCCCAAATCTATAGTGGGCCTCTAACAGGCCGAATGACGGACATGGCCGAATATGACCCAAATCCTTCACGGTCGTTTATGGGCCGAAAGTTTTGATGGCCTGTAAATGGGACCAAATGAAGCCGGACCTTTAACAGGCCGGAAATACACCGGTTCGTAATTCAGCCCAATTACTTAGCGGACTGTTAACGGGCCAGAAGTGACCATGGGCCGTATTGATGACAAGTTTAGACCAGGCCATTGACGGGACGATTTGACAGAGAATGTTGGGCCTTTAGCTGGGCCGGCCCATTATGGTCTGCAGAATCTTGTGGGCCTTTAACTGTGCCGACCCATTGTGGTCTGCAAAATCTTGTGGGCCTTTAGCTGGACCGGCCCATTATGGCCCGCTAAATTTTGTGGGCCTTTAGCTGGGCCTGCCCATTATGGTCTGCTAAATCTTATGGGCCTTCGGTTGGGCCGGCCCATTTAAACTTTGTGGGCCACTTTTGGGACGGTCCACGTGTCAACATATCATAGGCCCATCTCGACCGTTGGATGAGTGACATCTGTGCCAACGCGGAGCTGACACGTGGATCCGTCAGCCAATGAGAATTTTACACGTGGAAAATCGGCATTGATCGTGGCTGTTAACGGGTTATCGGATCCAAAATCTGACCCGATAGCTTAACGGCGTTCCGTTATGGTGGATGCCACGTGTCGGTCACCCTTGACGAAAGCACTTCTGTGAGGCGCGATTTATCGTCATGGAAGTGGACACTTCCGTGATGATAACTTTGGTAATGTCATGGAACACTTCTACGACAGCACATGTATGACTATCTTGATTCTGTCATAAATTTGTCATGGATGTACATGCATGACAAAAAACGTGACCTACTATGACAAACACGTATCATCACGGAAGTGTATTTTTTTGTAGTGCAAGTCTCTTTACTCGTTATGTAATGCATCATCCCGCAGCTAACTCATTAGTCACATTGCTTGCAAGGCTTATAGTGATGTGCATTACCTAGAGGGCCCAGAGATACCTCTCCGACAATTGGAGTGACAAATCCTAATCTCGAAATACGCCAACTCAGCAAGTACCTTCAGAGACACCTATAGAGCACCTTTACAATCACCCAGTCATGTTGTGACGTTTGGTAGCACACAAAGTGTTCCTCCGGTAAACAGGAGTTGCATAATCTCATAGTCATAGGAACATGTATAAGTCATGAAGAAAGCAATAGCAACATACTAAACGATCAAGTGCTAAGCTAACGGAATGGGTCAAGTAAATCACATCATTCTGCTAATGATGTGACCCCATTAATCAAATGAGAACTCATGTCTATGGCTAGGAAACTTAACCATCTTTGATTCCGAGCTAGTCAAGTAGAGGCATACTAGTGACACTCTATTTGTCTATGTATTCACACATGTATCTAGTTTCCGGTTAATACAATTCTAGCATGAATAATAAACATTTATCATGAAATAAGGAAACAAATAATAACTTTATTATTGCCTCTAGGGCCTATTTCCTTCACTTTCTTGGACCGAAAGCAAACCAGAAGACTTGGAGTTGAAGTCAGAAACTCCACGAGGCGTCCACGAGGCAGGAGGGCGCGCCCAGGGGGGTAGGCACGCCCCCACCCTCGTGGGCCCCTCGTAGCTCCACCGACGTACTTCTTTTGCCTATATATACTCTTATACCCCAAAACACCAGGGGGATCCACGAAACCACTTTTCCACTACCGCAACCTTCTGTAGCCATCAGATCCCGTCTTGGGACCTTTTCCGGTGATCTACCGGAGGGGGAATCAATCATGAAGGGCTTCTACATCAACACCATTGCCTCTCCGATGAAGCGTGAGTAGTTTACCATAGACCTTCGGGTCCATAGTTATGAGCTAGATGGCTTCTTCTCTCTCTTTGATTCTCAATACAAAGTTCTCCCCGGTGTTCTTGGAGATCTATTTTATGTAATACACTTTTGCGGTGTGTTTGCCGAGATCCGGTGAATTGTGGATTTATGAACAAGATTGTCTATGAATATTATTTGGTTCTTCTTTGAATTCTTATATGCATGATTTGATATCTTTGCAAGTCTCTTCGAACTATCTGTTTAGTTTGGCCTACTAGATTGATCTTTCTTGCAATGGGAGAAGTGCTTAGCTTTGGGTTCAATCTCGCAGTGTCCTTTCCCAGTGACAGTATGGGCAACAAGGCACGTATTGTATTGTTGCTATCGAGGATTAAAAGATGGGGTTTATATCATATTGCTTGAGTTTATCCTCTACATCATGTCATCTTGCTTAATGCGTTACTCCGTTATTATGAACTTAATACTCTAGATGCATGTTGGATAGCGGTCAATGTGTGGAGTAATAGTAGTAGATGCAGAATTGTTTCGGTCTACTTGACACGGACGTGATTCCTACGTTCATGATCATTGCCTTAGATGTCTTCATAATTATGCGCTTTTCTATACATTGCTCGGCAGTAATTTGTTCACCCACCGTAATACATGCTATCTCGAGAGAAGCCACTAGTGAAAACTATGGCCCCCGGGTCTCTTTTCCATTATATTAAAGTCTCTTTTCCATTATATCGCATCTCTTTAAATCTCGTTTACTATTTTGCAATCTTTACATTCCAATCTATACAACAAAAATACCAAAAATATTTACATTACTATCTCTATTAGATCTCACTTTTGTGAGTGACCGTGAAGGGATTGACAACCCCTTTATTGTGTTGGTTGCAAGTTTCTTGATTGTTTGTGCAGGTACTAGGTGACTTGTGTGTCGTCTCCTACTATATTGATACCTTGGTTCTCAAAACTGATGGAAATACTTACGCTACTTTGTTGCATCACCCTTTCCTCTTCAACGGAAAAACCAACGCAAGCTCAAGAGGTAGTAGTCTTTGGCAGCTAATAAAAAATATCAACAACACCACACACAATTTTTTTAGTAGGAACCATTTGCGATGAAATCTGTGGATCTATTTAATTCTTCCTCCTTAAGCTTCGTCTGCATCATTTTCTCTAGTGCCGGCAACCCCCGAATCGATGAATCCCGATCCCCATTCCCGCAACCCCTTCTTGCAACGATGACACCATGGAAACGCTTCGTGAGGGCCCGTACGGAGGCCGCGTCCTCCCGAGCATCGCCACCTGCGCCGAGAGCGCGGCCGCCTACACCGAGAGTGCCGCCGTATCCGCATTGAGCACGGTCGCATCCGCCCAGAGGGTGCCTGCGGTAGCCGACAAGGCGGCTGCAACAACTGAGACAACTGCAGTTGCTGCTGCGACGACGGTTACAAACGCCAGGAGCGCTCAGGCTGTCGTCCGTGCCGCTGATGTCGCCCTGGCCCGGGTCGAGGCCATCCACGCCAAGATCGAGGACACACACGCCTAGATATTCCAGGCCACCTCGGAATCCAGAATGCAACCCACGTCCGAAAAGGCGGCGGTGTCCACAGAGCACCTTTTTCCTCATGAGGTTGCCGAGCGAGATCTGGAGATGCAAGAGGCGGCGGAGATCGAGGAGCACTGAGAGGAGGAGTTGTGCATGGCCAAGATCGACGTAGAGAAGAGTCTGTCCATCAAGGAGTCGGCGGTGGAGTACCAATGCGAGCTCTGGTGCAGCCACTACTACAAGTACTACAACCTTGAGGGTGGCACCGAGGACGAGGATGAGGACACGGTTGACTTTAGCGGGGTGGACGCGGAGTCCACCAATGGCGGCATGTCGCCAGGACAAGTCATCGACGTCTCATCTCACACCGGCGATGCATAATCCGGCGCAGGGGCAACTTTGTTAAAATTATGCACACCTAGGCTTTGTTTTTAATGCTTGTCTTTTGATAGAGCAATTTTTAGGTCAATTGGCTCTGTTTAATTACTAAAATTGCTCCATTCAGTAAGTGTGGTCTATGTGTTGTATGCTCTTTTGTGTGCCCAAATTAGCAAGCGATGTTAAATTATGCAATGACGTGGATGAGGACAGTAGTCAGGGAAATTTCCACCAAAATATGAATTATCAAACTCATCCCATGCGCGTAAAGCCAAAGAATCGTTTGTGATGCACACAATCATTCAAAGTGAATGGTGTCCGACGGCACCGCACGCAAAGTTTCCCTCCACATTTTGAAATTTTTGGCTTACCGCGGAAATATCTACCCTCTCCCCTTCCCCACCCCCTTTTCACCCCAACCACAAGTCACATTTCCCCTATTTCCTTCTACCTTACTTCTGAAGTTATAGCTGCTTCCTTGCTTGTTTCCTCGCTCTTGCCGTCTCGCATCCTACCGTCGGGGTCGCCATGGTCTTCTTCAATGACCTCCCCAATGGTTCCTCCGATGACGACGACTCTTTCACCACCCGGGTATGCCTCTCTTCTCTCTCTCGGGTTATGACCTGGAATGAAGGATTGAACCCAGTGGTTGATTTGAGTCATTTCTTCCTCTTGAAGGTCCCTAGGACCATCACTTGCAACGAATGGAGCGGGGTGGCTGAAGTTCTACCTGCTTGTTGTCACGATCAATCTCCATGCGTGAAGTTAGTTGCGTTTGAATCTGTGGATAGTGGGAGGATGTTTCTGGCATGTGCAGAGAAGGTCAGTCCCACTTTCGTTGTTACAAATCATTTGTTAGATGTGATTTAGACACTGTCATTGTGCTATGTTATTCTGGATGTTAACACAGTGTCACAGTTTGTACCTAGTATCTAAAAATGTTTCCATCTCATCAGCGGTGCCACTAGAAAATTATTTGGCACCGCTTCAGTAGTTTGTGCAGCCAACTTTAGTCCACACATCCGAGCAGCCAAGAAGTAAAATACTAAATCTTTATGGCACATAGGAACTGGCATTGGAGCAACTAGGTGCTCCTGGCTCCGGTTCCTTGATTTTTTCCGCTGCATTTGCTCGCTAGTGCAGGGCACCGGTGCCAAATGTAGCAACACTTGTCTTGACACTGGTTTTGGCATACATAGTGGACGGCCTTAGTGCTATTAGTTCAATGCTACTAAATTTATGCATGTACACACCTTTTTTTTAGCATCAGTACAGACACAGGCGCTCATATACACGCGCATACACTCATCCCTATGAACGCACACACGCACACCTTACCCCTATGAGCACCTCTGAGAGACTGAGCCGGCATATCATCTTGAGATTTACGAAGTCACCGTAGGCGCCTCGTCGTCGACGAGAACGTCTCCTCCCACTGAAAGCGCATCGCCGAAAATTCTGAAATAAATCCAGGAATAATGCGAGCACCAGGATTTGAACCCTGGTGGGTTGGGGATACCACTGTCCACCTAACCAACTCAACCACAGGTTGATTCGCATGCATGTACACACCTGTTAGTATCAATTTGATGGCATCCAAACACTGTCGCTATGTTGTTGTAGTTATATTTAGCTTCCTCATAAAATGTTCAATTTTTTATTTATAGTACATGACTAAGAACTTGTAGCGTTGTTGTAGTTAATATAGCTTTTGGTGTTTTAGAATTTGGTTGTTGTCTCAGTAGCAATTAATGCATTTGCACATTTATCTTTTTGAGAAGATATGAAATAATTAACCCGTTTCTTCAGTTTTTCAAAATATGTATTTGGTGATTTTATATGTTGCTAGAAACCCATTTGCCCTACAATTGTTATTGATCTAGTTTTAAATATTATAGGATGAACGAAAGTGTTCTTACCTCG
This sequence comes from Triticum dicoccoides, assembly GCF_002162155.2. Classification (NCBI taxonomy): domain Eukaryota; kingdom Viridiplantae; phylum Streptophyta; class Magnoliopsida; order Poales; family Poaceae; genus Triticum; species Triticum dicoccoides. Next base: position 83,078,446 of record NC_041381.1, read on the forward strand.
AGTGGGTTGATCAAGAGTGACCACAGTCTTTGAAGATGTGCCTAGCAAAGCTCTGGAGCATGTATTAGGAAGAGAACAGAGGTGGGCTTAGAGAAAGTGTTATCAACGCTGAAGAATATTACAAGATGCGGGGAAAAAGCGGAAGATGGAGAATGAGCTCAGATTTTTTAAATTAGACTTTGCTAAGATGGTGTTGGCGAAGGAGGAGGCACTTTCCCAGTTGGTCAGTGCAAAAGAGGTTCTTACTGAACTGAAAACAGAGGTGGATAAGACGAGCCTGGATGTTCTCGATTAGGGAAATGAATATATTGTTCTAATATTGTTCTTATGAAGGTGAACAAGCTATATGCTGTATTGTGTTGTTTTCAGGTAGCTATCATACTGTGATATTAAAATATATTTATGTGCTTGATATGAAATTAGCAAACAACTGTTCGATATGAAATGTGAATTTGCATAATACTAGAATTATTAATTGTAAACTAATAAACCTGCTAAATGGGTCATGGAACTTTGCAAACGGTTCTAGCAGTAAAAGCTATTGTGATGGGTAGCCTGATGCCATACAGTTTTCTTCATCAAATCGTGTGTGATGTAGTTGAATAAAAGCAAACGGTTAACCGAGGAAGAGCGTGTGTGATCGCTACATGTATCACACACGAGGCTATACATAGAACTGTGTGGGATGTATATACGAACGGAAACATTTTCCCTTGATTGACTGTGTGGGATGTACATACGAACGGAAACGTACTTCTTGGATTGACTGTGCGGGATGTACATAAGAACGAAAACATACTTCTTGGATTGACTGTGTGGGATGTACATAAGAACAAACATATTCCTTGGATTGGCTGTGTGTAATGTACATACAAACATAAACGTTTGTCTAGGAGTAACCATGTGGGATGTACTTAGGACCGGAACCGATTGGCCTATAAAATTGTATTTGATTGCTCGCCCGTCACACACGATCTCATTTTTCCCAGAGTGTGTAACTGGAGGGCCTATCCCCGATGGTTTCTGGGTCGTGTGGGAAGGACCCCTGTATCACACATACTCACTTGTAGACGATTCAGAATGCCGTCGCGGAAAGGGGTTAAAAACCGTTTGTATAGCACCTCATGTACAAGTGTACCACCAGTATCCATGGCAAGAGGAGAGGGTGGGGATCGATTCCACCAGTCGAAAATGTAGAAGACGGTCCGGAATCGGCGGTCCGATAGCGGCCGTTGAGGCTTATTCATCACCTGGATCAAGAGAGCGTGAGGGAAGAGAGAGATGAATGGGTATGGGGAGATGGAACTCCCTCTGCCCGAGTCATAACCCCCATCCACACCCCACAGAGCGGTAGTACCGCTTAGAAGTGGTAGTGCCACCTTAGACCCAACGGTAGTACCGCCTAAAGGATATAACTTGCCAAAAGAGATAAGAATGGTGGCATATGCAATATATATAGGTTGTAGATGAGAAAAATGCTTTGGTTGGAGACGCAAAGACCCACAAATGGGAAGAGACACTCCAAGTTAAAAATAACAAACAAAAGGAGAGCAAACCTGGAGTGACTCAAAGCACAAACAAAGCTTGATTGACCTTAGTTGTGACTCTGGCTGGGACGGTGCTAGCAGATGTAGAACTACGGCAGGATTGGATGAGCGCCGGACAGTGGTCAGAGGAACTCTTCGGAAGACCATGTTTCGGTCATCTTGTTCTCAAAGTGCAAGAACGTAGAAAGTGGGATCGAATCTTGCGGGTAAAGTGTACAAACCTCTGCAGAGGGTTAAAACCTAATCGATTAGCTGTGTCCCTGGTTATGGACAATTTCAGCATCTGGACTTAGATCTATCTCAAAACTCTCAACACCGAATTGAAAGCTTAATTGTGGGCAACTTATGATGATTTGGGCTATGAGACATCCGTTGGCGGAACCATGTCATGATACAAAACTCCATAGTACAGACTCATGTTGTTCCTTTGAGGTAGGGAAAATAAAAGCAGCTTTTATGCAAACAAAACTCAGACACAGAGCCACAAAGCCATATTGCATATAGAATAGTTTTATCATCTATTTTTCTTACAGTGATCTTGCCGGTACATTCAATGTACTGACCTACACGGCTACAACGTATCATGTTGCAAATTTTTCTTCTTCGATGAGTAAGAGTTATGGTACAGGGTTATGGTCTACACTCAACCTGCCGATGGCATTGATGGGACTCCACACCCGATTGTTTGTTTCCGCCGAGACTTATGAGGTATATATCAGTTTTACGTTATTTATACATGTGATTGCACTTTGATATATACATTGATGTACTGTGTGTGTCAGCATATTGATCCAGGGATGGCATGGATACATAGAGGCTTGACCATTTGAGGTCGGGTCACTACAGATATGGTATCGGAGCAGATGTTGACTGTAGGACGTGACCCTAGGAAATTGTCTAGTAATATGAAGACCCTAATAGGAATGACCTTTGGTTTGTAATACTCTCATAACACCTGATTTCTTTTACTGAACCTTTCTTATTTCAAATTATAGATGGAGAGCTACATTCTGAACAAAAGAGAACACTACGAGAAGGTTCTTGGAGGCCCCTTCCTTATGGAGCTAGTCAGACTTCTGAAGCTACCGATACCTGAGATCAAGGCAACTAAGAGGACGTCTAGATCATGGGGAGTCAAGACCCAAGTTTTTGGCCGTAAAGAAGACCCCAAGACTACAGACATCATCTTTGGAACAATAAATGGCAACTGTGATATGCGAATCAACACTGCTGTCCATGATGCTATTGCACGCTTATGCTATCGTCATCGTGCTGCACTAAACCCACACTTCTTTGGAAGGGTTGGATGGCAGAAGTTTGGTGGAGGAAATATTGCCCTGACGGAAGCGCAGAAGATGAAGTTCTCCCCATTGTTAGTGTACAATCAGGACCTAGAACAATACATCAAGAATCTTCAGATGGACCTTCTGGAAGCCCTATTCGACAATGAAGCACTCTGAGAAGAGGTCGAGACTCAGAGACTGAAGGTAGGCAAGATGGAGGAGGAGAACCTCGAGATCCCGAGAATGCATCAGGAGCTGAAAAGCAGCAGGACCATGTCTCATGCCAAGGACGTTGAGATCCAAAAGCTCAAGGAACACATTTAGGACATATAGGGTCGTCACAAGAAACTCCGCTTCAACAGGGAAAATCTAGCAGAAGAATTGGAGGAGATCAAGTCCACACAGAGGAAGCCCCAGTGGGGATAATGACCAAGTTCCCGATAAGTTAGCTTAGTAGTAGCCCACCATGAGAGAAATAAAAGATGAATGCTTTTTTTTTTCTCGATTTAAGTATCTGACCATACCAACTTATGTGGGTGGCAATACTGTAGAATTGAATGAATAAATGAATGCTTGGTTGCTAGTATCTTCTATGTTTATTGAATGGTTGGATGATGCGATATTCGTAGGTTTGTAGTTATTTTAACCTTGAGAGACGTAAGTTACAGAAGTATAGTAGAAGGCCTTCATATGGGAAAAGCATCAGGAATTGGAAACTCCCGAGCATTAAAGGCCTGAAGAAATGAAGACTTGGAAAAGTAGTAGAACGGCCCATTATAAACGGTAATTTTTTTTGAAGTAGGATTTGTTTATTGATTATGGGTGGGTATTTTCTTTCTCTTTCTATCTCAACCAGACCCCGAACTTATTCGGAGACAATTAAATTTTCCCCAAGGAGATACATTCTTTGTTCTGAGTACCCCTCTTATCCTACACATGCAGATGACAACCCTTTATGAGTCTTTCCTCAAGGGCCCGGAAACGATCATGACCCTGACAAGTGATCATGATTAGCCGAAGATCCTGAAGGACATGATGAAACATATTCACCTTGAAGGAGATGCAGTCTACTAAGGCTACCCCTTCATGCAAAAGGGAGTGGAACTTTGGTATGCGGAGGTACACCTCCACCATATGAAAGGAGTTTGCCCAAATATGATGGGGCGGTACTTTTTCATCTCACGTGTACCACAAGCAACTTTCTTCGACGCTGTTCGTGAAGCAGCCATGGAAGCCATACGCCAGATCGGAGAAATACTTGAAGCAAGACTCTATTATACTCAGGAATACCTAAGAGAAGTGCATGCAGAGATGATGGAGATGAATCTCAAGGCCACTATGATGAAATAGAAGATTGAAGATTTCAAGGAACACTTCGCACAATTTTAGTGGGACTGAAGCTTCCAATGAAGACCAATGAATAAATATTTAATTAGTGCTTGACCATACCAAACCATGTGGATGGCAACATTTCTAATAAAGTACTTTTTGGAATTTGGATTTACAAAAAATGATTAAGGAATGTAATTAAGGATTGATATGCAAGGAATAAGTTTATGAACCTGTCCGTGTTAATTTTAATGGTGATATTCCTGTGTGTGAACAAATGACCAATGGAAGGGAAAATGACATTCCACAGAGTGGAGTTTGGACAGGATAAGTTTGTATTTTTGACATGTTGGTTACCTCAAGAGTATGAAGGAATGATATACTATTGGATTTAAAAGAGGTATGGTATAATGTGGGAATATGGAACAATAATCCTTGAAAGGATAAGTTAAAGATGTGCAAGTGTTGAATTGGGCCAACAACCAATAGGCCCAGGAATTTATAAGGAATCAAGGACTCCCTGGAAGAAGCTATGATTCCATCAGCAGACGTTTCATAGGAGGATACGAAAAACCTGAGAGTTGTGAAGAAACAATATATGTTTTGCTGGCTTGCAGAATCAATGGATTTATCCAAACTTGGTTCGAGGACAAGAGAAATTCTGCAATGCTGGTGAGAATGTCCGAGTGCTAGAACTATGAGATTCACTAAACCTTATACAGGGTAATGATTTTGGTGCGGAATGGATTGATCGCCATACCGACGTACTCATATCATTCGCTTTTGCTATTTGGGATGGTAAATCTAGAGTGACTTACCCATAGTAGAGAGACGACGATGTCAAAACCTTGTTTAAACCTTAGAATGGTAGGACGATGATCCATGTACTGACAACCATTGCCAAACATAGGTCATACGGTGAGAGTCAACCCAAACCATTTTCTTGTAGGAGAAACTTGTAATGGTTGACCACCATGAGATCTCGATAGTTGGTTAGTTTTGGCGATAGACCTATCAGCTAAGAAGACCCAGTCTCGGAAGAACCTCACCAGGATGAAAGGACATGCGTTTGATGAAAAGGTTATGACCCTACCGGAAGAGCCTCAGTGAAGGAGTTATTCCGAAGAATATGAGAAGACCCACACCGTCAACCCAAAGGATGGAGTACATGAGTTTTGTGGGAATTATAACCATGCTTGTAACTGTGGTAGCACCCGAGACCATTCCGATCAATGGATTTGCTAGAAGACCCTCCAACCCTGACCTTCTTTCTAGCCTCTTCGAATCACGAGGAAGTGATTCATTTTAAGTGTGGTAGGTTTGTAAAATCCCAAAATTCTAAATTTTGGAATGTTATATTAATTAAATAAATATGATTGTTTGTGAGATTGATTGTGTGAAATGAGTGGAATTTGAAACCTTTCGAAAGTTGAATGAGAGGGAATAAAAGGACTTTCCCAAAACATTCATCTTTACAATTTGATGTCCATGAATTCAAATTCATTTCATCAAAAAATCCTAGAGTGAAGATGATATGGCTTCTTCCATTTAAATAAAAGAAAAGGGTTTTGAAAAGATTTGAATTCTATTTGGAAATATTTCAAATTCAAAAACTTTATGCAACTCAACTATGAGATATGAGTTCTTCAAATCATATGAAATATGAGTTGGAAGTTGAAAAGAATCAATTTAAAGTCCCTTAATTTGAAGGTATTTTGAAAACCATTTTTTCAATTTGGAGTTATTTGGTTTTTATTCAAACTATTTTTTCTCCAAAAAATAAATAATTGAAATAAGGGTATAATGATTCCCTTCAGTGGAAAATTAGGAGAAAATAAATTCTAAATCATTTTGGTATTTTAAAATTGATTTTTATTTGGTTTTATAGCAACAACAGCACTGTTTGACTTTTGTGAATTTTGGTAGATTTTATTTGAACTTGAAAAATAGTTCATGTTGTAGAAATGGTTTTGCTAAATTTTTTGATATATAATATGTATATACATAATATATTTATTTTCCTTTATCTTAGTTTTTTCTCACTCTGTTATTTAAAAAAAACAAAAGGTTTAAATTAGGAACCACGGCAGCCCATCTTCTCTCTCTCCCCGTCGACTTGGCCCAGTAGCACTAGCGGCCCAGCAGCGGAGGCCCCGCGCCCGAATCGTTCCGCCTCGGCCATCCGTCCTCTCGCCCGCCTCCCCATGCCACTGACCGGCGGGCCCCAAGCTTTCTTCTTCCCCTCACCCACGCCTTGCCGCGCTGGAGCGAACTCGCCCGCCACCGTATCCCGATTTCTTCGGGATTCTCTCCCTCTGATTTGCCCCTCGCGCAAGCCCGACCCCCTATAAATAATGCCCTACTCCTCCCTCCGATTTTCCAGAAAATCTCAATCTCTCGTGTCCCAGAGCCTCACCTCGATCTCGCCGGAGTTGCGCCTCCAGGAGCTCCTTTCGCCGACCGCGTCTGCCGCCACAGGAGGTTTCCCGAACCCCTGCTTTCCTCTTTACGCTCCTACTCGACGTGCTGCATCTCCCTGACCTTTTGAATCTCGTCGGCACTGCCCCGTGCTCCAGCCGCTCGTCACCATCGCGGGAGGACTCCACGGACGCTCACGAGCACACCGCCTGGCTTGCCTTCACGCGAGGTGTCTCGTTCGACCGTCCCCCGAGTCCGGCGACCACCAGGACGAGCGCCACATCCACGCCCGAACGCCATCGTCGTCGTCGTCTTCTCCAAGTCCATCACCGGCGCGGCTGCACTGTAAGCCATCGTTGATCTCCTCAGTCCGATCTAGAATAGACTGCCTCGATTTGTTTAAACGAATAGTTAGGTTATTTTACATCAATTTTATTTACGGATTAGTTGGTTTAGATCGAACTGGTTTGCCGGTTTTCTCCAATTAAACGGACGCGCGCAGTTTTAGTTAATTTTTGGCCGAGAGTCTTTTAACTACCGATCGCCCACCTGTTTAGCCCAGTAGCGGTACGCCACGTAGCTAGTGCCCGTTTGTTTATTTTATTTTATTTTTGTCTCTGTTTTAAAAACAGAAAAAGTTTCAATCTTAGGTTACTTGTATCTTTTAGCGTACTTAATGTTTTCGAATGATTCCAATTGCATGGTGTCACAAATTTTATCTAGTTTCTGCAGATACCAATTTTGGCCATGTTTGAAAATTTAAATTTGAATTTGTGTGAATTTGTTCAAATCACTAATTTGGCCATATTTTGAGCTTTATAAAATATTTTTGATTGATTCTTTTTGATATGTTTTTTTATTATTTTTTCTATCCAGTAGCATATAGTTATTTATTTTTAGTTTATTTTAAATTAGGGTTTTAGACAAAACAGTACTATTTTAGTTCTAGTTTTGTTTTAGTCTTTTCTTTATAGTTTTAGTTGTTTTTAAATTATTTCTTTTTGTCACTTTTGACAAATTTAGTATTGTTTCTGTTTTTCAACAAAAGAAAATATTATTTTTATTTTAAAAGTTTATTTTATTTAGTTTTAATATGAAAACTTGTATAGGTCATAGTTAGAGTTCCATAAGAGCTTTTTATTTGTTTCTTTTTGCAAATAAATTTTTATGAAAAATACTTTCTGTTACCTTAGTTGTCTTACTTTTTATTTTCTGTTAACTTATTAGTCTAGTGTTTTAATTACTATTCAGTTTTTACTTAGGGCAAAACTATGTTGGATGTTTGTAGCAAAGTCATAGATTTTCGTTAGTAGTTTTTCTTTCTAGACTTTTTGAAGCTTCTTTGAATTTTTTGGAGTCTTATTATTGAGTTTTTATTTGTTGTTGTAATTGTTTTTTTGAGTGTTAGTATTGGTTGCTAGAATGATTACTTATGTGAATGCTATGTTTGACTTGTATAGATTTTCTTCGGAGAGTGACGAATAGTTCTATCAAGTTTTCGAGAGCGTAATTATCTTCATCAACATACTAGGCAAGTGACCGTGTTTTTCATACCTATGTTTTATTTGCATGTAGTAGCACCCTTTGAACAATCCCTCCAGTAGTGTTATTGAATGTTGTAATTGATTAGAATGCATGAGGTAGGAACTCATCTCACTATTACCAAGCCTGGGACATTATATAGTTTTAGTGCTTCGCAATAGTAGACGGGGTTTTGTATGAGTGCCCGAGAGTGGTGTGAAGGAGAATTACTCTACATCAATGACAACAACTCCATGATGAAATTTGCAAGGACTGCATCTTCAAGGCCTCTTCAAGACTCGAGACAAGAATTTAATACACACTACTCGGTGAAGGACGGTTGACGGGCACCCTAGAGAAACTAGTGGATGGCCGGGATGCATGGAGAAGCGCCATGAGATGTTGCGGAAATCTTCACCCAGAACAAAGAGACGGAAGAATACTTCATGCCCGGAAGCATACCTGTGCAACCGCGAGTCATTATGGGCTCTGGCTTGGTTGACCTTAGTTGTGACTCTGGCTGGGTGATTTTCGATGAATGAGCCTTTTGTAATGCTTTTATCTCTATTCTATGTCGCAGGCGCCTATCCAGTCTATAAAAAAATACTAATGAGAAAAAGAAAACTATACTAAACTAAAGAAAACATAGGATAGAGATCCTAAAATATAAAAAAGGGCATATTAGGGCTATACGGATACGAACCGTAGACCTTCTCGGTAAAACAGATCAAACGAATTATTATCGAAATGGTTTGAACTGTTTCAAAGACCCAACATGCAGTGCTAGCAGATGTAGAACTACGGTAGGATTGGATGAGCACCAGACAGTGGTCAGAGGAACTCTTCGGAAGACCATGTTTTGGTCATCTTGATCTCAACCACCATGAAGTGCGAGAACGTAAAAAGAGGGATCGAATCTTGCGGGTAAAGTGTACAAACCTCTACAAAGGGTTAAAACCTAATCGATTAGCCGTGTCCCCGGTTACGGACAATTTGAGCATCTGGACTTGGATCTATCTTGGAACTCTCAACACCAGATCGAAAGCTTAATTGTGGGAAACTTATGATGATTTGGGCTATGAGACATTCCTTTGAGGTAGGGAAAATAAAAGCAGCTTCTATGCAAACAAAACTCAGACACAGAGCCACAAAGCCATATTGCATATAGAATAGTTTTATCATCTGTTTTTCTTACAGTGATCTTGCTGGTACATTCAATGTACTGACCTACATGGCTGCAATGTATCATGTTGCAGATTTTTTTCTTCGATGAGTAAGAGTTATGGTACAGGGTTACAGTCTACACTCAACCTGCCGATGGCGTTGATGGGACTCCACACCCGATTGTTTGTTTTTGCTGAGACTTGGTATATATCAGTTTTACGTTATTTATACATGTGATTGCACTTTTGATATATACATTGATGTATTGTGTGTGTCAGCATACTGATCCAGGGATGGCACGGATAGACAGAGGCTTGACCGTTTGAGGTCGGGTCGCTACACATATATATAGGTCGGAGGGAGGGAGGAGCAGCCAAAGGAGCGCCCAATTAGGAGGAATCCTACTTGGGGTCCCTCCAAAGCCGCGCTCCCACTTTCCTTATTTGGAGTGCGGGGAAAGGTAGGGGAGGGTGCCCCCCCTTTCCTTTCTCTCATGAGAGGGAAAGGCAGGAGGGGCTAGCCCTCCCTTTTTGCGCACCAGCCCCCTTGTGGGCTGGTCTGTCCCCTCCTTTGGCCATAAGACCCATAACATGCCGGAGGGGTGCCCGGAACCCCTTCCCGTGACCAGATACCTTCGCGGTACGTCCCGGAAAACTTCTGTCTCCAAATATCATCGTCCTATATATCAATCTTTACCTCTCAACCATTTCGAGACTCCTTGTCATGTACGTGATCTCATCCGGGACTCCTAACAACATTCGGTCACTAAAACATATAACTCATATAACACTATATCGTCAATGAACTTTAAGCGTGCGGACCCTACAGGTTCGAGAACTATGTAGACATGACCGAGACACCTCTCCGGTCAAAAACCAATAGCGAAACCTGGATGCCCATATTGGCACCTACATATTCTACGAAGATCTTTATCGGTCAAATCGTTATGATAACATACGTAATTTCCTTTGTCCGTCGGTATGTTACTTGCCTGAGATTCGATCGTCGGTATCTCTATACCTAGTTCAATCTCGTTACCGGCAAGTCTCTTTACTTGTTCCGTAATACAACATCTCATAACTAACTTATTAGTCATTTGTTTGCATGGCTTCTTATGATGTGTATTATCGAGAGGGCCCAGAGATACCTCTCCGATACTCGGAGTGACAAATCCTGATCTTGATCTATGCCAACTCAACAAACACCTTCAGAGATACCTGTAGAGCATCTTTGTGATCATCCAGTTACGCTATGACGTTTGATAGCACACAAAAAATTCTTCCGGTATTCGGGAGTTGCATAATCTCATAGTCGAAGGAATATGTATTTGACATGAAGAAAGCAATAGCAATAAAACGGAAGGATCATTATGCTAAGCTAACGGATGTCTCTTGTCCATCACATCATTCTCCTAATGATGTGATCCCATTATCGAATGATAACTCATGTCCATGGTTAGGAAACCTTAACCATCTTTGATCAACAAGCTAGTCTAGTAGAAGCTTATTAGGGAAATGGTATCTTTTTATGTATTCACACATATGTTTAAGTTTTTGATCAATATAATTATAGCATAAATAATAAACCTTTATCATGAATAAGGAAATATAAAATAAAAACTTTATTATTGCCTCTAGGGCATATTTCCTTCAAATGTGTACATGTTGATTCCACCCAAACCTTTCCGAAGCAGACCCCCTCTTAATAGTATGGTCCTCCTACGACTCAAATCCACCGAAAAAGAAAAGCAGGAAAATAACCGTCTTCACTTTTAATACTCCGAGGGGCTCGAATCGTCTTGTGCCATATGATAGATTATCTAAAATGCTTAATGCACACGATTAGTCCACAAAAGCATTGTCATCAATCACCAAAACCACTAAGGAGAAATTTCCCCTAACAATCTCCCCCTTTTCAGTGGATTGATGGCAACACGGGATTTGCACAAAGGATATAACAAGATAATAAGCAAACCCATCATCTATAAAATATAGACAGGTGCTACATCTTGAGCACTGCGTTGGTTTTCCCTTGAAGAGGAAAGGGTGATGCAGCAAAGTAGCGTAAGTATTTCCCACAGTTTTGAGAACCAAGGTATCAACCAGTAGGAGGCTACACGCAAGTCCCTCGTACCTACACAAACAAACAAGAACCTCGCAACCAATGCGATAAAGGGGTTTTCAATCCCTTCACGACCACTTGCGAAAGTGAGATCTGATAGAGATAATAAGATAATATAAATATTTTTGGTATTTTTATGATATAGATTGAAAAGTAAAGATTGCAAAATAAAGTAGACCAGAAACTTATATGATAGAGAATAAACCCGGGGGCCATAGGTTTCACTAGTGGCTTCTCTCAAGATAGCATAGGTATTACGGTAGGGTAAACAAATTACTGTCGAGCAATTGATAGAAAGTGCATAGTTATGAGAATATCTAGGCATGATCATGTATATAGGCATCACGTCCGCGACAAGTAGAGCGACTCCTGCCTGCATCTACTACTATTACACCACACATTGACCGCTATACAGCCTGCATCTAGAGTATTAAGTTCATAAGAACAGAGTAACGCATTAAGCAAGATGACATGATGTAGAGGGTAAACTCAAGCAATATGATATAAACCCCATGTTCTTATACTTGATGGCAACAATACAATACGTGCCTTGCTGCCCCTACTGTCACTGGGAAAGGTCACCGCAAGATTGAACCCAAAGCTAAGCACTTCTCCCATTGCAAGAAAGATCAATCTAGTAGGCCAAACCAAACTAATAATTCGAAGAGACTTGTAAAGATAACCAATCATACATAAAAGAATTCAGAGGAGATTCAAATATTTCTCACAGATAAACTTGATCATAAACCCACAATTCATCGGATCTCGACAAACACACCGCAAAAAGAGTTACATCGAATAGATCTCCAAGAAGATCAAGGAGAACATTGTATTGAGATTCAAAGAGAGAGAAGAAGCCATCTAGCTAATTACTATGGAACCGAAGGTCTGTGGTAAACTACTCACAACTCATCGGAGAGGCTATGGTGTTGATGAAGAAGCCCTCCGTGATTGATTCCCCCTCCGGCGGAGCGCCGGAAAAGGCTCCAAGATGGTATCTCATGGGTACAGAAGGTTGCGGCGGTGGAAATAGGGTTTCGTGGTGCTCCTGGATGTTTTCGGGGTATGTAGATATATATAGTCGAAGGAAGTCCATCAGGGGAGCCACGAGAGGCCCACGAAGGTGGGGGGCGCGCCCACCCTCCTAGCACGCCCTGGACCCTCGTGTCCGCCTTGGTTGTTTCTTGACATCCACTCCAAGTCTCCTGGATTGCGTTTGTTCCAAAAATAACTCTCCTGAAGGTTTCATTCCGTTTGGACTCCGTTTGATATTCCTTTTCTTCGAAACACTAAAATAGGCAAAAAACAACAATTTGGGCTGGGCCTCCGGTTAATAGGTTAGTCCCAAAAATAATATAAAAGTGTATAAATAAGCCCATAAACATCCAAAACGGGTAATATAATAGCATGGAACAATAAAAAATTATAGATACGTTGGAGACGTATCAACAGGATCCCCCTAGATGTGTGCACTATTTGGTTATGCTTTTGGAATGCAAAGCACACACATTACGATCAACACTCCCCCTATATTTCATAGACCCAGTAACACTACATTAACATAATATGGGAGATAAGCATGAATGCAAGAGATAGCATGTGAGCATAAAGATAGGCCACAAGATAAGCATAAACTCACACACTAGCAAAGTACTTAAACATACATAGATAAGTAGAAGGGTAGCATATGTCTCACAACATATGACTTGATTGCTAACAAAAACCACAAACCAGAGCAAGCGATAAAAGAGTTCACGAGCGAAGAAAGCAAGAAAATAAAACACACTTGTCACTCAACAATTCCCTAAACTCTCCCCCCCCTTTAGCATCAAGATACCAAAAGGGCAAAGAGTACTACAATGGTCCAGGGTGGTAGCAACACATGAGCTCATCATCACCATTCCACGTGCTCGTTGGACTCCTCTTCTATAGTAGCAGGTTGGTCAACCTCTCAGTCTGTCCATTGGCAATGCTTGGACGTCCACTCCTCCTCTGACATGATCTTGTCCTCGGACCCGCTGGCAACCTCCAGCCCGATATGCCTCATGATGGTCTTCTCATGACTACGGGCCTTCTTCTTTGCCACATGAGCCTTGTACTGACCATGTGTCTCAATACGGAACAACTTCTTCATATTCTTCTTGAGCTTCTTAGCCCAAGATGGTTCCTCGCCAGACGGCTCATAATCAAGCTCATCACCACCCTCATCCTCAGGAGCTTCCATCTCAGGAGCAGCAGGAGGACCCCAGTTGTCCTTCTGCCTCAGTCGAACCATATCATGAGTACTCAGATCACTAGTCACAAACATCTCATCCGGAAAGGTAGATTCCCATGATTTCTCAATGAGCAACATCAAATAGGGACCATATATGGGACACTTGTGCTCCATCATAGCCGAGTGAAGCTCTGACCACATGACATGGGATACATCCAAAACTTGCCCCGTGTTCTTCTCCTTCTGGGAAATGCGCAACATGTCCACAAGGTAAGAGTGTACCTGATCCAAATTCCCAATGTGAGGGAAAAAAGTTTGTCTGAAGATGCGGTGCATGATATCCAGGAATGAGCATAACTCATAGGTCTTCTTGTTGATGGCGGGAGAAATCATCTACTTAATAGGGCCAGAGCACAGACTTGTGCGTGGTTGCGGTCTCCATGTGAGGGTGCAACCCAATTGGGGTCTCAAGCCCTCAACATCGTTGCCCTATATGGCCATGAAATCCTTCCACTTTGCAGACATCACTCGTCATTTTTTATCCAAGTTAAAGTTCCCTCAACACCGGTTCTAAGGTGGACCATGGCATAGAATTGGGCCACAAGCTCGGCATCAAAGTCCTTGTTGAAAGACATAAGCCTGATGATAACCAGCTGAGCATATTCAAGAGCTTCAATAAAGTACTTGGGATCCTTCTGCATATGATCCGGATCAATGGACCTGACACTCACAAACATATTCTTCTTTCCTTTGAGTACATCATGATATTGTGGCACCCCGGCTTAGAGAAACCAGAACGCCCCGTATTCCAGCCCAGGGATTGAGATGATGTCTTCTGGAATACGGCATGCTTGACATCGAACAAATCAGCTCTTATTACAAAGGATAGTTAGACGGGTCTGATGTTACAAAGGTTCACATCAGCACAGCGACACTACGCCTGTGATACTACACTTGCTCTATGCTAGCAGTGGAACAACTCGTAGCAGCGGATATCTTCTAGCAGTGGAACAACGACGAAGGTGGTGAACTCCACTCCGCAGGGACTCTGGCTGGGACACGGTCTAGCTCGCACGAATGGAAACCACAACAAGCAGTCAAGAAATCATGGCATCACCTGCAATCTGGCATGACACGCCAGGTTAGTACATTGAATGTACTTGCAAGCTCACAACAACCAAAAGCATCAAGGCAAGACAACAACATAGCATTAAGTAGGTTAATTAAATTAACAACTACCATGATACGAAAGAAACTACTAAGCATGATATGAACCTACTACAATACTAATAAACCAACATCTCCATCCCAACAACAATCTCACTCTTGGCTAACCGGCCAAGCAACCTACCATCTCGATCACCTCATGATCAAAACCAAATGGTGATCGTTCACGGATCACAAACGGAACATCCACATGATCACCTCGTGACCACATCACAAACTGAATGATCATCCTCAAGATCATATCAATATCATCATCAACATCTTGCCAAACTTTTACTGCTCACATATATCATATAAATCATCTATAAGTCATTCTGTCATGTGAGTATTGATCGAACAGTGTGACCTAGTACGAACTTGTGCCCATGACCAAGGACGCGGCTATCAATAGATTAAACACACACACACACACACACACACACACACACACACACACACACCCATACGCTCTGCAGAGGTAGCACACTTTACCCACACCACAGAACCCATGGCCTCACACTCCCATTCGGGTGGACCAACGGTGTTCCGACAAAACCGATCTACTGCCATGACACTCTCCCAGCCACTCCGACCAATTCCCCTTTGGGCTAACTCATGGGTGGCCCCAGCCTACCAAAGGCAAAACGGCCACCATCGTGGCAAATAAACGGTCCCAAACGGGGACATGAGCTCAAAAACCAAACCTGGGCACACAAGGCTTACGACGTCCTACCTGATCAGGGTAGCGTCGGTGCATAACCTTCCCTCGTTGGAGGCACCGGTGAGAGGCATGACAATAGACCGCATAAGGGCCTCCCCATACAAAGGCAAATGTGGTTGAACTGGAAAAAGCCAGTTTCAGTGGCCTCATCCTCAGGAGCCTCCACGTTAGAAGCAGCAGGAGGACCCCAGTTGTCCTTCTGCCTCAGCCGAACCATATCATGAGTAGTCAGATCACCAGTCACAAACATATCATCCAGAAAGGCCGATTCCCATGATTTCTCAATGAGCAACATCAAATAGGGACCATATATGGGACACTTGTGCTCCATCACAGCCGAGTGAAGCTCTAACCACATGACATGGGATACATCCAAAACTTGCCCCGTGTTCTTCTCCTTTTGGCAGATGAGCAACATGTCCACAAGGTAAGAGTGTACCTGATCGAAATTCCCAATGTGAGGGAAACGCGCCTGTCTAAAGATGCGGTGCATGATATCCATGAATGAGCATAACTCATAGGTCTTCTTGTTGATGGCGGGAGAAATCTTCTTCTCAATAGGGCTAGAGCGCAGACTTGTGCGTGGTTGCAGTCTCCTTGTGAGGGTGTAACCCAATTGGGGTCTCAAGCCCTTAACATCTTTGCCCAATATAGCCATGAAATCTTTCCACATTGCAGACATCACTCGTCCATTTTTCATCCAAGTTAAAGTTTTCTCAACATCAGTTCTAAGGTGGACCATGGCATAGAACTGGGCCACAAGCTCGGCATCGAAGTCCTTGTTGAAAGACATAAGCCTGATGATAACCAGCTGAGCATACAGTTCAATAACTTCACCAAAGTACTTGGGATCCTTCTGCATATTATCTAGATCAATGGACCTGACACTCAAAAACATATTCTTCTTTCCTTTGAGCATCATGATATTGTGGCACCCCGGCTCAGAGAAACCAGAACGCCCCATATTCTAGCCCAGAGATCGAAATGAAGTCTTCTAGAATACGGCACTTCTTGACATAGAACAAAATAGCTCTTATTACAAAGGATAATTACATGGGTCTGATGTTACAAAGGTTCACATCAGCACGGCGACACTACGCCTACGATACTACACTTGCTCTATGCTAGCAGCCGAACAACTCATAGCAGCAGAAATCTTCTAGCAGCGGAACAACGACGAAGGTGGTGAACTCCACTCCACGGGGACTCTGGCTGGGACACGATCTAGCTCGCATGAACGGAAACCACGACAAGCAATCAAGCAATCACGGCATCACCTGCAATCTGGCATGACACGCCAGGTCAGTACATTGAATGTACTTGCAAGCTCACAACAACCAAAAGCATCAAGGCAACGCAACAACATAGCATTAAGCAGGTTAATTAAATTAACAGCTACCATGATACGAAAGCAACTACTAAGCATGATATGAACCTACTACAATACTGATAAACCAACATCTCCATCCCAACAACAATCTCACTCTTGGCTAACCGGCCAAGCAACCTACCATCTCGATCACCTCATGATCAAAACCAAATGGTGATCATTCACGGATCACAAATGGAACATCCACATGATCACCTCGTGACCACATCACAAACTGAATGATCATCCTCAAGATCATCTCAATATCATCATCAACATCCTGCCAAACTGTTACTACCTACATATATCATATAAATCATCTATAAGTCATTCCGTCATGAAAGTGTTGATCGAACGGCGTGACCTAGTACGAACTTGTGCCCATGACCGAGGACGCGACTATCGACAGATTAAACACACATACACTCTGCAGAGGTAGCGCACTTTACCCACACCACAGACTCCATGGCCGCGCACTCCCATTCGGGTGGACCAACGACGTTCCGACAAAACCAGTCTACTGCCATGACACTCTCCCGGCCACTCCGACCAACTCCCCTTTGGGCTAAGTCATGGGTGGCCCCAGCCTACCAAAGGCAAAACGGTCAACGTCGTGGCAAATAAATGGTCCCAAACGGGGACATGAGCTCAAAAACCAAACCTGGGCACACAAGGCTTATGACGTCCTACCCGATCAGGGTAGCGCCCGTGCATAACCTTCCCTCATTGGAGGCACCGGCGAGAGGCATGACAATAGACCGCATTAGGGCCTCCCGATACAAAGGCAAATGTTGTTGCACTGGACAAAGCCAGTTTCAGTGGCACCTGACCAACTTAATTACTGAATTTATCCCCAAAATATAATAGTGATAACTGATACTCCGACATTATCTATCAACCTATAACCAAGTCATAGCAATATCCAACTACTCCAAAGCATAATATCATGATGCAAAAATGCTCAGAGGATAGCATAACACTACTATCATGATGAATCCAAAAACAATAATACTACTACTCCAATATGCAAGAACAAGCTATCCAGCTAAGAGCCACATGTAAACATCATCTCCGAAAATAATACTCCAAGCAACAGAACATCAACTATCATCATAAAGATAATCATACTAACCACTAATAATCCAAAGGCAGGATGACATCCAAAGTAATACTCCAAAATATAATACCAGATACCAATATGAAAGTAATCATAATACCAGACACTAATACTCCAACGAAAACATGATACTCATCAACTGCAAGCACAACTCCTAGTAATCCAAACAATATCATGGCAACAGTAAGATCAAAATAACACTCTAAGAAAATGCCATGCACAAAGTCATGTAGCTATAGCAATATTTTAAACAAGTTCAAATAAATTAAACCATGTCACCGCATTACAGTCATGCAAATGGAGGGTGTGGCTTGCCTCGGGTGGAAGAAATCACCGGGAGAAAGTGCGAGAAGCTCGTGGAACGCATCGCCGGAAATCTTTCTCTCTCGAAGGGACTGAGTAAGGGCAAGGGCATAATGGTTATTTTCAGAATGTTAATAGGTGAAAAGGATTCCATTAGAACGGGCTCGACGAAACGAAGAAGTGGGCTTTGGAATCACCTCATTTGGAGTCTCGGGTAAAAAGATCCGGACGTTTAAAGCTTAGGGACTAGTTTGTAAAAATACTTCTACAAACAGGTCCCTGGTAGTTTAAACCGAACGTGTCTTTTATGAGAATACGTTTTCCAGAGAGGAAAAAGTATTTAGGGCCGAAGAAGAGGAAAATGCGCTTTCGATGGATGAAAGTGTACACGGGCAAAAGCAGTGTCCACTTATCCACGTCAGCAGGGGGGCGGGGCGGAGGCTTGAGTCGCTGACGGCTGGGTCCCACCGCTGACTTTTCTCTCCTCCTTTCTCCTTCTTCTTCTCCCGACTGGGCGCGATAGAAGGCGGCCAGCCGAGCATGCACCGGTGATCCCCGGCGACACAGGCCACCATTCTCGTCAACCGGACTACCAACAGGCTTAGCGCGGCGAACCGCACCCACCAGTGCTGGCGCAGACCTCGGGGAGGGCATGCTCGAGGGCTCCTTCGGCCGCGGCGGAAGGAGGCTTCGACCGTCGGCGGGCCCGCAGCAAACGGCCACCAGAGGAGGAGGAGAAGTGTTGGGGCGGCTCCAGGGGACTTGGGGAGGCTACTGGTGGTGGTGGAAGAGAGAATGAGGCTTGACCTTGCTTGGATTTAGGAGGGTAGGTGCGGGGACCATGGCAGCCAACCGAGGCAATGAGGGGCTCTAGAGTCGAATAGATGGGTCGGGGAGGTTGCTGGGAGGGTGAGGAAGAGCTTGGTGAGGTCTGGGTACCCTGAGGCTGCTTAAATAGCCAAGGGGGAGGAGCTGCCGCACTGGCGTTGCCGCGGACGCATGTGCGCGTGCATGAGCTCGGGGTTAGGCGACGAGCGGGAACGGGAGGGAGAGCTCACGGGGAAGAGGCGGCAAAGGAATAATGGGGAGGGTGACAACAGCGACGAACAGAGCCAAATCACCACTGTTCGCCCGTGGGCACACGGCGGTTTGCGTCAGTGAGGAAGCTACCGGAGGGGGAGAGGGGTCTAGGGGAACGGCGACGACAAGGTGAAGCCAAGGGACATGCTCACGCGCGCTAAGATGATGAGAGTGAGAGGTGCCGAAGCACAAATGGTGCTCTAGACACGGCCACGCACAAAGCGCATGCAAGGCGTGCCAGCTACGCGGTCACCATGGGACAACGCACAGGGAGATCACAAGGGGATTGCAAACTATGTCTGGGTGAAGTCCTTCCAGGGTGGAGCATTTATGTGCCATTGGCTCGATCTGAGGCACTGTGGTTGGGTTGGAATGGAGCTCTGAAGTTTGCAGCAGTAATCTTGGTTGTGCACTAGTGATCAACAGGAAATTGATTGGGGCCAAATAGTTTGTCTGGGGTGTTCATCTATGGAAGGACTACAGTCCTGGAGGTTTAGAGAAGAAATGGACCACAAATGCCTAGGGTTGCTTTGTGATAACCCACAAGTATAGGGTATCAATTGTAGTCTCTTTCAATAAGTAAGAGTGTCGAACCCACGAGCTAAAGGTAGAACAAATATTCCCTCAAGTTCTATTGACCACCGATACAAGTCTGCGCATGCTTGACGTTCACTTTACCTAGAACAATTATGAAACTAGAAGTACTTTGTAGGTGTGTTGGATAGGTTTGCAAGAATATAAAGAGCACATAAATATAAACTACGGGCTGTTTAGATAAAGAAGCAATAAAGTAAGTATAGCGAGTGTGGAAAAGTGGTGGTAGGAGTTGTGAAATTGTCCCTAGGCAATTGACTACGTTACTAGACCGATAGCAAGTTTTATGTGGGAGAGGCATAGGTTAACATACTTTCTCTTCTTGTATCATATGCACTTATGATTGGAACTCTAGCAAGCATCCGCAACTACTAAAGATCATTAAGGTAAAACCAAACCATAGCATTAAAGCATCAAGTCCCCTTTATCCCATACGCCACAACCCCCTTACTCGGGTTTATGCTTCTGTCACTCAAGCAACCCAGTATAAGCGAATCATGAACATATTGCAACACCCTACAGCGGAAATCCCTCACGCTTGCGCGACACGGAGGGCACAATAGGACAGCAACATAACGACAAGCAAATTAAACCAATCATAGCAATTCACCAATTACCGGTGGGACAACGAAAATCTACTCAGACATCATAGGATTGCAACACATCATTGGATAATAATATGAAGCATAAAGCACCATGTTCAAGTAGAGTGTACAGCGGGCTGCGGGAGGGTGGACCGCTGAATATAGATGGGGGAAGGTGATGTTGGTGAAGATGACGGCGGTGTTGGTGTAGATCGCGGTGATGATGATGGCCCCCGGCGGCGTTCCGGCGCCACCGAAAGCAAGGGGGAGAAGCCCCCCTTCTTCTTATTCTTCCTTGACCTTCTCCCTACATGGGAGAAGGGTTTCCCCTCTGGTCCATGGTATCCATGGTGTGGGAGGGGTGAGAGCCCCTCCGAGATTGGATCTGTCTCTCTCTGTTTCTGTGCTCCCCGATTCGGCCCTTTCACCGTTTCTTATATATCCGGAGATCCGTAACTCCGATTGGATTGAAACCTTCGCCAAGATTTTTCTCTGAAAATTAGCTTTCTTGCAGCAAAAGAAGAGCATCAACCGCATTATGGGGTGCCCACGAGGGTCAGGGGGGCGCCCCCTGCCTCGTGGCCCCCTCGGGCAACGTCTCGCGTTGATTTTTCTTCCCAAAAATCATAAATATTCAAAAAATATTCTCCGTCCGTTTTATCCCGTTTAGACTCCGTTTGATATGGGGTTTCTGCGGAACATAAAACATGCAACAAACAGGAACTGGCACTGGGCACTGTATCAATATGTTAGTCCCAAAAATAGTATAAAAAGTTGCCAAAAGTATATGAAAGTTGAATAATATTTGCATGTAACAATCAAAAATTATAGATACAACAGAGACGTATCAGCATCCCCAAGCTTAATTCCTGCTTGTCCTCGAGTAGGTAAATGATAAAAAAGATATTTTTTGATGTGGAATGCTACCTAGCATAATCTTAATCATGTAATCTAATCATGGCATGAATATTAAGACACGAGTGATTCAAGGCAATAGTCTATCTTTTGACATAAAAACAAAAATACTTCAATCGTACTAATAAAGCAATCATGTCTTTTCAAAACAACATGGCCGAAGAAAGTTATCCCTACAAAATCATATAGTCTGGCTATGCTCCATCTTCATCACACAAAGTATTTAAATCATGCACAACCCCGGTTTTAGCCAAGCAATTGTTTCATACTTTAGTATTCTCAAACTTTTTCAACTTTCATGCAATACATGAGCGTGAGCCATGGATATAGCACTATATGTGGAATAGAATATGATGGTGGGGGTTATGTGGAGAAGACAAAAAGGAGAAAGTCTCACATTGACACGGCTAATCAATGGGCTGTGGAGATGCCCATCAATTGATGTCAATGCGAGGAGTAGGGATTGCCATGCAACGGATGCACTAGAGCTATAAGTGTATGAAAGCTCAAACTGAAACTAAGTGGGTGTGCATCCAACTTGCTTGCTCATTGAGGGAGTCCTGGACTATGGGGTGTCCGGATAGCCGAACTATCATCATCGGCCGGACTCCAAGACTATGAAGATACAAGATTGAAGACTTCGTCCCGTGTCCGGATGGGACTTTCCTTGGCGTGGAAGGCAAGCTTGGCGATACAGATATGTAGATCTCCTACCATTGTAACCGACTCTGTGTAACCCTAGCCCTCTCCGGTGTGTATATAAACCGGAGGGTTTTAGTCCACAGGACAACAGCAATCATACCATAGGCTAGCTTCTAGGGTTTAGCCTCCTTGATCTTGTGGTAGATCCACTCTTGTACTACCCATATCATCAATATCAATCAAGCAGGAGTAGGGTTTTACCTCCATAGAGAGGGCCCGAACCTGGGAAAAACATCGTGTCCCTTGCCTCCTATTACCATCCGCCTAGACGCACAGTTCGGGACCCCCTACCCGAGATCCGCCAGTTTTGACACCGACATTGGTGCTTTCATTGAGAGTTCCTCTATGTCGTCACCGATAGGCTCGATGGCTTTTTCGATCGTCAACAACAACGACGCAGTCCAGGTGAGACTTTTCTCCCCGGACAGATCTTCGTATTCGGCGGCTTTGCACTGCGGGCCAATTCGCTTGGCCATCTAGAGCAGATCAAAAGCTGCGCCCCTGGCCGTCAGGTCAGATTTGGAAGTCTGAACTTCACGGCTGACATCCGCGGAGACTTGATCTTCGATGGATTCGAGCCACAGCCGAGCGCGCCGCACTGTCACGATGGGCATGATTTAGCTCTGCTGCCGGACAGTGCCCTGGAGGCCGCACATGAGTCTACTCCGACCCTTAATTCGGAGCCGGCTGCGCAGATCGAGGATGGGTGGCTAGACACCGCCTCGAGGGCTGCAACCTCTACAGCGATGGAGCCGAATACTGACCTTGTCCCTTGTGAAGCTCGTGACTCCAAGGTACCGGACTCCTAGCCGGACTCCGAACCCCTCGCGCCGCTACCAATCGAATCCGGTTGGGCGCCGATCATGGAGTTCACCACTGCGGACATCTTTCAACACTCACCTTTCGGCGACATCCTGAATTCGCTAAAGTATCTCTCATTATCAGGAGAGCCCTGGCCGAACTGCGGTCAGGATGGTTGGGATGCGGACGACGAAGAATTCAAAGCCCACCCAGCACCCACTTAGTAGCCACTGTCGACGATCTAACCGACATGCTAGACTTCGACTCCGAAGACATCGACGGTATGTACGACGATGCCGGAGACGACCAAGAACCAGCGCCTACTGGGCACTGGAAAGCCACCTCGTCATATGACATATACATGGTGGATATCCCAAAGGATGGGAATGGCGAGGGAACAGCGGAGGAAGACCCCTCCAAGAAACAGCCTAAGCGCCGGCGTCAGCGGCGCCGCTCTAAATCCCGCCACAGCAAGAATGGAGATTCCGGCACCGGAGATAATAACACCCGAGACAGTGCCGAAGACAACCCCCTCCAGCAAGATTCAGCACAGGAGGACGGAGAAGCCAGCCCTCATGAGAGAGCGTCAAACGAAGAGGTAGAGGATGATAATTACATGCCTCCCTCTGGAGACGAGGCAAGCCTCGACGACGACGAATTCGTCGTGCTTGAGGATCCCGTCGAACAAGAGCGTTTTAAACACAGGCTTATGGCCACGGCAAGCAGCCTCAAGAAAAAGCAGCAACAGCTTAGAGCTGATCAAGATCTGCTAGCCGACAGATGGACTGAAGTCCTTGCGGCCGAAGAGCATGAACTCGAACGCCCCTCCAAAAGCTACCCCAAACGCAAGCTGCTCCCCCGATTAGAGGAGGAGGCATATAAACCAGCATCACCAGTGCACAATACGGCTGACCGACCACCCCGTGGCCGCGACAGAGAGGCCTCTAGGCCCTCCACTAAAACCGTACCCCGACATCGCTCGAAAAGCACAAAGCCATAGGGGAACGCTCCGGACTTGCGAGATATATTGGAGGATAAGGCAAGACAATCAAGATCGATCTACGGATCGCGTAGGCGCCCCATGACACGCGACGACAACCGTCGCGCTAGACGCAGCAAGCCCGGCCGGGCCGAACACAGTAGACAAAGGTCGTTTGAGCTACGTCGTGATATAGCCCAATACAGAGGCGCCGCACACCCACTATGCTTCACAGATGAAGTAATGGATCATCAAATCCCCGAAGGGTTTAAACCCGTGAATATTGAATCCTATGATGGCACAACAGACCCCGCGGTTTGGATCGAAGACTATCTCCTTCATATCCACATGGCCCGCGGTGATGATCTTCACGCCATCAAATACCTCCCACTCAAGCTTAAAGGACCAGCTCGGCATTGGCTTAACAGCTTGCCAGCAGAATCAATTGGGAGTTGGGAGGACCTGGAAGCCGCATTCCTTGATAACTTCCAGGGCACGTATGTGCGACCACCAGACGCTGACGACCTAAGCCATATAATTCAGCAGCCAGACGAATCGGCCAGACAATTCTGGACACGGTTCTTAACTAAGAAAAATCAAATCATCGATTGTCCGGATGCGGAGGCCCTCACGGCCTTCAAACATAACATCCGCGACGAGTGGCTTGCCCGGCACCTGGGACAGGAAAAGCCGAAATCCATGGCAGCCCTCACATCACTCATGACCCGCTTCTGCGTGGGAGAGGACAGCTGGCTAGCCCGCAGCAACAACCTCAGCAAAAATTCTGGCAGTCCGGATACCAAGGACCGCAACGGCAGGTCTCGCCGCAACAAGCACAAGCGCCGTATTAACGGCAACAACAATGAGGATACGGCAGTCAATGCCGGATTCAGAGGCTCCAAACCCGGTCAGCGGAAAAAGCCATTCAAAAGAACTACTCCGGGTCCGTCCAATTTGGACCGAATACTCGACCGCTCGTGCCAGATACACGGCACCCCCGAAAAGCCAGCTAATCACACCAACATGGACTGTTGGGTATTCAAGCAGGCAGGCAAGCTAATTGCCGAAAACAATGACAAGGG
Source organism: Triticum dicoccoides (assembly GCF_002162155.2). Lineage (NCBI taxonomy): Eukaryota > Viridiplantae > Streptophyta > Magnoliopsida > Poales > Poaceae > Triticum > Triticum dicoccoides. The sequence continues at coordinate 83,103,497 of NC_041381.1, forward strand.
GCTGCATAGCGACGACGAGGAAGAGACCCGACCACCGAACAATAGAGGACAGAAGGGTTTCCCCCCCACAAGAGCGGACGGTGAACATGATATACGCAACCCACATACCCAAGAGGGAGCGGAAGCGTGCACTCAGGGACGTATACGCATGGAGCCAGTCACCCCAAAGTTCAACCCATGGTCCTCCTGCTCGATCACTTTTGATCGAAGGGACCACGCCACCAGCATCCGCCACGGCGGATTCGCCGCATTGGTTTTAGACCCAATCATCGATGGATTTCACCTCACCAGAGTCCTGATGGACAGCGGCAGCAGCCTGAACCTGCTTTATCAGGATATAGTGTGCAAGATGGGCATAGACCCCTCAAGGATTAAACCCACAAAGACGACCTTCAAAGGCGTCATACCAGGTGTAGAGGCCAATTGTATAGGCTCAGTTACACTGGAAGTGGTCTTTGGATCCCCGTATAACTTCCGAAGCGAGGAGTTAATCCTCGACATAGTTCCGTTCCGCAGCGGCTATGATGCTCTGCTCGGACGGACCGCGTTTGCAAAGTTCAATGTGGTGCCGCACTACGCATACCTCAAGATCAAAATGCCAGGCCCTCGAGGAGTCATCACGGTCAACGGAAACATTGAACGCTCCCTTCGAATGGAGGAACACACAGCGGCTCTCGCGGCAGAAGTATAGAGCAGCCTTTTAAGGCAATTCTTGAGTCCGGCCGTTAAGCGGCCGAACACTGCTAAACGCTCCCGGAGTAACCTACAACAAGACCACCTGGCACGTCCCGAGCACGCGTAGCAGTGCGGCCCCAACCCCATCCCTTGCAAAATATCAAGACCGATACTTCGCGTACATCATTACGCTCTGGAAATACCGTGGGCATAGGGGGAGGGGCACGACCACGACAGGCCCAGAATGCGGCTTAACCACACCAGGGGCTCCCAAGTGTGTCATCCTTTTTTTCCCTTTTTTTCTTTTTTTCTTATCCACAGGACTCCGTTCACCAGAGGCCCTGCCGGCAGTAGACCTGCCGAACTCACGATGCAACAGCTAGGGAAGGAGAAAGGCTACGACGAGTATCCAGGTGGTCTCCATTACGAGCATTAAATCTGTTTTATACACCATTCCATAGCCTACCCCTGGAGGGGGACATGTTTAATAGTCCCATCCCTTGCTTACCGCACTATTTGTATCGTTCTGCATTCATGGCAGTATTTCTTGAATAAACAATGCATCACCTTTTTGCTTATAAATGCATTCCTTTCTTATACATATGTTCATTTACGACATGCTGCATCCGTACACTTTGGTACAGCTAAATACACCAAGGGCTTAAGTTCCCCACATTATGGTGTGATAAGTCTGAACACTTTCACAAGTGCGGCACCCCGAACTTATAGCATTATATGCATCGGCTCCAAATCATGTCTTGGGTCAATAGTTGGGTTTGCCCGACTCCCATGTTTTGGTACCTTACATTCCGTTATATCGGCTAAGGTAGCGCTGGGAGAACCACTGCGATTGTGCCCCAGTTGAGCTGGGCGAGCACCTCAGTGGAGAAAGCTAAAACTGACCGTCATGATGGGGCGAGAGCTGGTCGCTGTTCAAGAGGTTTTTTCGAGTCCCTAAAGACTTATGCCGCTTAGAGCGAGGAACCGGCTTCGTCCGGCACAGGCGTGGATAGCGCCCCGAACTTGGTCTTCCAAACACTAGGGGCTTCGCTGAAATTTAAAATTATAGAATTCTATGGCTAAGTGAGAGTGTTCAAGCACTATAAGTCCGGTTGCCTTGTTCGTTGTGTTGAGCGCCTCCCTAGATGGACCCAAAAATGGGAACAAGAGCGCTCAAGTTTATCCCGAACACCCCAGCACTCGTGGCATGGGGGCTGAAGCCGATGATTTGCCATCTCTCAGATTTGATAAACGGCCGCACAGAAGGTAATATTTTAAATCAACAAGCGTTGCTTAGCGCATATGAACAAAGTTTTCAACGCACAGGATAACAAAATGCGAGTCTACTCAAATATTACATCTTTGGAGCACTCACCCGTTATAATGTGGGCACCCTTCAGGACACCCTTATAATACATCTCGGGCGTGCGATACTCCTTGCCCGGCGGTGGCGCGTCCGTCACAAGCTTCTCAGCGTCCATCTTGCCCCAGTGCACCTTAGCACGGGAAAGGGCCCGACGGGCACCTTCAATGCAGGCGGAGTGCTTGATGACTTCAACCCATGGACAAGCATCCACCAGCCGCCGCACCAGGCCGAAGTAGCTCCCAGGTATGGCCTCCTTGGGCTACAGCCGAACTATGAGGCCCTTCATGGCCTGTTCGGCCACCTTGTGGAGCTCGACCAGCTGCTTCAGCTGGTCGCTAAGGGGCACCGGATGTCCGGCCTCAGCATACTGAGACCAGAAGACCTTCTCCGTCGAGCTCCCCTCCTCGGCCCTGTAGAAAGCGGCAGCATCGGACACGCTGTGGGGCAGATCTGGGAACGCTCCTGGAGAGCTCCGAATTCGGGTAAGTAATAGGTAATTTACATTCACATGCTTGCTTTGCATAAAAAATGCCTTACCCGCTACTATTTTCTTTCACGCCTCGATTTCCTGGAGGGCCTTGTGGGCTTCGTCCTTAGCGGCTTTGGCACTCTCAAGAGCTGATGCAATCTCGGACTCTCAAGTCTTCGAGTCACGCTCCAAAGTCTCATGTTTTTCCATGAGAGCCTGGAGCTCTTGCTGTACCTCTGCCACCCGCGCCTCCTGCTTCTCTCGCCCAGCACGCTCCGCGGCCGCATCACATTCGGCCGCGGACACCGCCTCCTTCAGGCTCGCCACCTCGTTCGTGGCCCCTGGAGTACCCACGTTATCCTTATCATTTCTCTTGCAACCAAATCCTTTTCTGTAAGGTACAAATTTAATAAGGTGTTACTCACCTTCCTTGTCCTCGAGCTGCTTCTTGGCACGGCCGAGCTCGCTCTCAGACCGCTCGAGGCTTTGCTTCAAAGCATTGACCTCCGCAGTCAGTGGGGCAGAGGTCAGCAGCGCAGCCTGCAATCCCATATTGACATATTTTTTAAGACTCCTGCGTATATCTTTTTAGATCCTCAGTCCGGCTTTTTTTCCGAACACCGAACCGAGCATCAGGGGCTACTGTCTATACAGTACTATTTTACATATATTAAGATCCTTACCTCAAAGCCTGTTAGAAGGCTGCTGCAGGCCTCGGTCAGCCCGCTTTTGGCGAGCTGAACCTTCTGAATCACCACACTCATGACAGTGCGGTGTTCCTCTTCATGGAAGCGCCGTTGAGCGCCTCCAGCAAGTTATCCGGCGCCTCTGGTTGGACGGAGGCCGCTGGCGTCACAGTCTTGCCCTTCTTACGAAGGGGCCACCCGCCGGACTCTGGAACCACTGCAGGTTCCAGTGCGGAGTCTGGTACGAAGTCCGGGAGGTTGCCCTGTGGTACCTCCGGGGCCTCCTCCTCCGGGTGGGTCCCTCTCTGGGATCCCACCTCGACGTCGTCGGCGTCATGGGGGGTGGAGGCGGTCGGAAGTGAAGTACTATCCACATCCGACGTACCCAGGGACCCGCTCGACGAAGCGGGAAGATCGTCCTTGGGCGGACTGCAGGGTTGCATGCGGCATTAGAAAGACACCGTGTGGCAAAAAGAAAAATCATGAAGTTATTCGGGAGTCCGGATACTTACGATCTCGCCAGGGGCTTGGCCCTTGAGGGCCACTCCTCGTCGCTGTCACCGACGTTGGCGGAACAGTCCGGGGGAAGGGTCCTTCCCTTCTTGGACCCTTCGGCCTCCCTCGTTGGGGAGGCCTTCCTCTTCTTCTCTCCCCCTGCTGGGGGAGAGGCTTCTTTCTTCTCCTCCTCGTCCTTGTGGGAGGAGTCCGCCTTGGAGTCATCGGACGATGAATCCGATACCACCTGACGCCGGGAACTCTGTCGGGTTCCCGTGGCCTTCGTCTTGGCCTTCTTCTCCAGCACTACGTAAAGTGCCGGGACCAGCAGCCCTGTTAGACGGGCATCCGCTGGGTCTTCTGGAAGGGGAGCCGGACAGTTAACCTGTCCGAACGTCGCTTGCCAGGCCTGTTAAAGGTGTTGGGAGTTTAGATCCTGCATAAAGTCAAAACATGAAGAGCAAGTGTCCCATAAAGGATAGCATGGCTTACCTCGCCACCTGGACGTTGCGAGCTGAATCCGCGATCTTCGGTAGCGGATGCAGGAGCTTCGGCGCCCTTGAACAGCACCCTCCAGGCATCTTCGTACGTAGTGTCGAAGAGCCCGCTCAAGGTCTGGTGCTGTGCCGGATCAAACTCCCACAAATTGAAGTCCCGTTGTTGGCAGGGGAGAATTCGGCGGACGAGCATGACCTGGATCACGTTGACAAGCTTGAGCTTCTTGTTCACCAGGGTTTGGAGACATGACTGGAGTCCGGTCAGCTCTTCCGAACTACCCCATAGCAGGCCCTTCTCTTTCCAGGAGGTGAGCCGCATGGGGATGCTAGATCTGAATTCAGGGGTCGCTGCCCATTTAGGGTCACGCGGCTTGGTGATGTAGAACCACCCCGATTGCCACCCTTTGATGGTTTCCACGAAGGCTCCCTCGAGCCAAGTGACGTTGGGCATTTTGCCCACCATGGCGCCTCCGCACTCCGCTTGGCTGCCCTTCACAACCTTCGGCTTGACATTGAAGGTCTTTAGCCACAAGCCGAAGTGGGGCCGGATGCAGAGGAAAGCCTCACACACGACGATAAACGCCGAGATATTGAGGATGAAATTCGGGGCCAGATCATGGAAATCTAGGCCGTAGTAGAACATGAGCCCCCGGACAAAGGGGTGGAGTGGGAAGCCCAGTCCGCGGAGGAAATGGGGAAGGAATACCACCCTCTCATGGGGCCCGAGGGTGGGGATGAGCTGCCCCTCGTCGAGGAGCCGGTGCGTGATGTCGCTGGACAGATATCCGGCGCTGCGCAGCTTCTTGATGTGCCCCTCCGTAACGGAGGAGGCCATCCACTTGCCTCCCACTCCGGACATGGCTGGAGAAGGTCGAGGTGAGATGTGCGGACTTGGGCGCTGGAGCTCGAGTGCGTGGAGATGGATAAGCAAAGGAGGAAGAAGGCGTAGGTAAAAAAGGTGGATCCTTATCCCCTTATATATGGGCGAATGAAACTATGCGTCCCCACCGGCCTGGTAAAACTCGCTTATCTCCCAAGCACCGCAATCAATGGCGCGGTTGGGTTACCCACGTCCGTATTGATGGGAATCCTAGAATAAGGGGAACACGATCTCTGCTTCGACAAGACGTGCCAAGGAAACCGCTTCGCTAAACGCGCGGAGGTGGTATAATAAAAACGATTCGAGTAAAGGCTTGGTTGTGGTGTGACGTCACACCATAGAATACGTCAGCAGATTGAACTTGTGTAAATATTATTCTCTCTACGGTGGTATGTGGAATTTATTTTACAGAGCCGGACACTTGAATTATTCGGAGGAGGAACCCGCCTTGCAATGCCGAAGACAATATGCGCGCCGAACTCGTCATCATTGAAGCCTGGTTCAGGGGCTACTGAGGGAGTCCTGGACTAGGGGGTGTCCGGATAGCCGAACTATCATCATCGGCCGGACTCCAAGACTATGAAGATACAAGATTGAAGACTTCGTCCCGTGTCCGGATGGGTCTTTCCTTGGCGTGGAAGGCAAGCTTGGCGATACGGATATGTAGATCTCCTACCATTGTAACCGACTCTATGTAACTCTAGCCCTCTCCGGTGTCTATATAAACCGGAGGGTTTTAGTCCATAGGACAACAACAATCATACCATAGGCTAGCTTCTAGGGTTTAGCCTCCTTGATCTCGTGGTAGATCCACTCTTGTACTACCCATATCATCAATATCAATCAAGCAGGAGTAGGGTTTTACCTCCATCGAGAGGGCCCGAACCTGGGTAAAAACATCGTGTCCCTTGGCTCCTGTTACCATCCGCCTAGACGCACAGTTCGGGACCCCCTACCCGAGATCCGCCGGTTTTGACATCGATACTCATGAAGACCTCGGGCATTTGAGGAAGCCCATCATCGGAATATACAAGCCAAGTTCTATAATGAAAATTCACACTAGTATATGAAAGTGAAAGCATAGGAGACTCTCTCTATGAAGAACATGGTGCTACTTTGAAGCACAAGTGTGGTAAAAGGATAGTATCATTGCCCCTTCTCTCTTTTTCTCTCATCATTTTTTATTTTCTCTTTATCATTATTATTATTATTATTATTTATTTTAGTGGGCTTCTTTGGCCTCTTTTTTTGTTTGGGCTTCTTTGGCCTCTTTTATTTTTCATAAAGTCCGGAGTCTCATCCCGACTTGTGGGGGAATCATAGTCTCCATCATCCTTTCTTCACGGGGGCAATGCTCTAATAATGATGATCATCACACTTTTATTTACTTACAACTCAATATTACAACTCGATATCTAGAACAAAGATATGACTATATGAATGCGTTCGACGGTGTACCGGGATGTGCAATGATCTAGCATAGCAAACATATCAAAAAATGGACAATCCATAAAAACATCATGCTAGCTATCTTATGACCATGCAAAGTGATATGACAATGAATTCTCATGTCATGTAATGATGATGATGGAAGTTGCATGGCAATATATCTCGGAATGGCTACGGAAATGCCATTATAGGTAGGTATGGTGGCTATTTTGAGGAAGATATAAGGAGGCTTATGTGTGATAGAGCGTATCATATCACGGGGTTTGGATGTACCGGCGAAGTTTGCACCAACTCTCGAGGTGAGAAAGGGCAATGCATAGTACTAAAGAGGCTAGCAATGATGGAAGGGTGAGAGTGCGTATAATCCAGACTCACAATAGTCATAAAGAACTCACATACTTATTGCAAAAATTTATTAGCCATCGAAACAAAGTAATACACGCATGCTCCTAGGGGAAGGGTTGGTAGGATTTAACCATCGCGCGATCCCGACCTCCACACAAAGGATGACAATCAAAAAATAAATCACGCTCCGACTTCATCACATAACGGTTCACCATACGTGCATGCTTCGGGAATCACAAACCTCAACACAATTGTTTCTACTCATCCACAACTACCCACTAGCATGACTCTAATATCATCATCTTCATATCGCAAAACAGTTGCAAGGAGTCAAACATATCATATTCAGTGATCTACAAGTTTTATGTAGGGTTTTATGACTAACCATGTGAATGACCAATTCCTGTCATCTCTCTAAATAGATATAAGTGAAGCAAGAGAGTTCAATTCTTTCTACAAAAGATATGCCCACGCTCTAACAAATATAAGTGAAGCAAAAGAGCATTCTACAAATGGCGGTTTTCTATGTGAAGAGAAATAGGCAATCCAAACTTCAAACGATATAAGTGAAGCACATGAAGCATTCTATAAAGCCATACTCAAAAGATATAAGTGAAGTGCAAAGAGCATTCTATAAATCAACCAAGGACTATCTCATACCAGCATGGTGCATAAAAGAAAAGTGAAAACTAAATGAAAAAGATGATCCAAGATTTGCACATATCACATGAATGAAACGAATCCGAAAACATATCGATACTTGTTGAAGAAAGATGGGATGACTTCCGGGGCATCCCCAAGCTTAGACGCTTGAGTCTCCTTGAATATTTACTTGTGGTGCCTTGGGAATCCCCAAGCTTGAGCTCTTGCCTCTCCTCCTTCTTCTCACATCGAGACCTCCTCGATCTTCGAACACTTCATCCACACAAAACTCCAACAGAAAACTCGGTAAGATCCGTTAGTATAATAAAGCAAATCACTACTCTAAGTTCTGTTGCAAACCAATTCATATTTTGTTTTTGCATTGGGTCTACTGTAATATAACTTTTCCATGGCTTATTCCACTGATAGAAATTGATAGTTTCATCAAAACAAGCAAACTATGCATCAAAAACAGAATCTGTCAAAAACAGAACAGTCTGTAGCAATATGAACATTCACCATACTTATGTTACCCCAAATATTCTGCAAAAATTAGGAAAAATAAAAACTTTGTATAGAAATACAGTGCAAAAAGTTTCAGAACCGTCTGACGTTCCAGTAAAAAATGTAAAATCGCGCACTACAACCAAAGTTTCTATCCTGCACCGCACAAACCAACAAGCATTGTAAACATCCTAAAGGCAAAACTTGGCACATTATTTTATTATACAATGGAATTGTACAATGGGATAATTATTTTTGTTGAAAAATTTCTGTAATTAAGATTCACAAAGTTTCCGTGAGCATGAAGAAAGTTCAAGGAGCTCTCCCACTTCAACAATGCTTGTCTTTCTCACTTTCACTTTCCTTTTTTGAAAAGTTTTGGGTTCCCCTCTTTATTTTTTTTGTTTTTAGACTATATAAAAGTACTCAACAGAAATAAATGACTCTCTAAAACTTGCGGGTTGTCTCCATGGCAGTGCTTTCTTTATAGCCATTAAGCTAGGCATATAGTGCTCAAGTAATGGATCCACCCGGATCCCAATGTATATCAAAGCCAATTTTAGTTAACAATGATTTTTAATTTAGTAGTGAGCACAATGTAACATATGTCATGCAACAACGAAGTCTAACTCTCTTCCTATGCATCGGCATGTCATAAAAGAACAATTCATGCACACATAGTAAAGGCCAATGCATAGTATAAACAGTTTCTTGCAGTTTTATCATGTGGGAAACATAGAGAGGTGGAGATATAGTTCCTCTCTCATAATAATTGCAAGTAGGAGCAGCAAGCACATGCATATTATATATATCAAAATCATCATGCCTAGTAGTAAAACGTAACCCATCAATATAATCCTTAACAAGCGCAAACTTCTCCGATATAGTGTAGTCGGGAGAATTCAAAAAGATAATAGGACTATCATGCGTGGGTGCAATAGCAACAATTTCATGTTTAACATAAGGAAATATAGCAAGTTCATCTCCATAAGCATAATTCATATTGGCATCATGGCCACAAGCATAGCAAGCATCATCAAAAAGGGGTATTTCAAGAGAATCAACGGGATCATAACAATCATCATAGCAATCATCCTTCGGTAAGCACGAAGGGAAATTAAAGAATGTATGAGTTGAAGAGTTACTCTCATTAGAAGGCGGGCATGGGTGATCAATCTACTCTTCCTCCTTTTGTTCTTCGCTCTCCTCCTCATCTTTTTCATCCAATGAGCTCACAGTTTCATCAATTTCTTCTTCCATAGACTCCTGCAAAATATTAGTCTCTTCTTGGACAGCGGAGATGGTTTAAGATAGGCATTAGAAGCATAATTATCATAACAATATTTAAGTATGGCAAAATTTTCAAATTTGTAAAGAGTAGCATCATACTTTCCAATCAAAGAAGCAATTTCATAAGCACCCTTAAAAGCAACAAATTCTTCAATTTGTTGAACATCATAGTAATTATAAACACCCTTAGCATACGAAGATACAATTCCATTATCACTAAACTCACATTGGTAGGGAAGGTGTTTCTTAGGGTCTTCAGAACAACAAGTAAAATCATATATTTCACATAAATTCCAAGCATAGCATTGCAAACGATGAATTTGATCCAATAAAAGTTTCCCTTTTTGAGATAAGCGGTGTCGCACATAACAAGCATGCTCATCTAAAGATTTGCCCTCAACTAAGCTAGTTGGGGTTTCAGCACGAGCACATAGGGATCGAAGATGATCCAAGTAAAAAGCTTCAGGACTGTGATAGATTTTGAGGGGTTCTTCAACCATTGGTGTAGTAGGTACAACTAACTTTTTGGTATTTTGCATTTCCTACCCATAACTAAATAGAAAACAACTAAGAACAACAAATAAAAATTACTTAGTGATAAAGCAAACAAGCACACACGAGAATATTCACCCCACGCTATGACTCCCCGGCAACGGCTCCAGAAAAAGGTCTTAATAACCCACAAGTATAGGGGATCAATTATAGCCTCTTTCGATAAGTAAGAGTGTCGAACCCAACGAGGAGCTAAAGGTATAACAAATATTCCCTCAAGTTCTATCAACCACCGATACAACTCTACGCCTGCTTGACGTTCACTTTACCTAGAGCAAGTATGAAACTAGAAGTACTTTGTAGGTGTTGTTGGATAGGTTTGCAAGAATATAAAGAGCACATAAATATAAACTAGGGGCTGTTTAGATAAATAATCAATAAAGTAAGTATAGCGAGTGTGGAAAATTGGTGGTAGGAGTTGTGAAATTGTCCCTAAGAAATTGACTACGTTACTAGACCGATAGCAAGTTTTATGTGGGAGAGGCATAAGCTAACATACTTTCTCTTCTTGGATCATATGCACTTATGATTGGAACTCTAGCAAGCATCCGCAACTACTAAAGATCATTAAGGTAAAACCCAACCATAGCATTAAAGCATCAAGTCCCCTTTATCCCATACGCCACAACCCCCTTACTCGGGTTTATGCTTCTGTCACTCAAGCAACCCACTATAAGCGAATCATGAACATATTGCAACACCCTACAGCGGGAATCCCTCACGCTTGCGCGACACGGAGGGCACAATAGTACAGCAACATAACCACAAGCAAATTAAACCAATCATAGCAATTCACCAATTACCGTTAGGACAACAAAAATCTACTCAGACATCATAGGATGGCAACACATCATTGGATAATAATATGAAGCATAAATCACCATGTTCAAGTAGAGGGTACAATGGGTTGCGGGAGAGTGGACCACTAAATATAAATGGGGGAAGGTGATGGAGATGTTGGTGAAGATGATCGCAGTGTTGGTGTAGATCGCGGTGATGATGATGGCCCCCGGCGGTGTTCCGGCGCCACCGGAAGCGAGGGGGAGAGAGCCCCCCTTCTTCTTCTTCTTCCTTGACCTTCTCCCTAGATGGGAGAAGGGTTTCCCCTCTGGTCCATGGTCTCCATGGCGTGGGAAGGGCGAGAGCCCCTCCGAGATTGGATCTATCTCTCTATCTCTCTCTATTTCTGCGCTCCCCGATTCTGCCCTTTCACTGTTTCTTATATATCCGGAGATCCGTAACTCCGATTGGATTAAAACCTTCACCAAGATTTTTCTCCAAAAATGAGCTTTCTTGCGGCCAAAGAAGAGCATCAACCGCCTTATGGGGTGCCCACGAGGGTCAGGGGCGTGCCCACCCCCTGGGGCGCGCCCCCTGCCTTGTGGCCCCTCGGGAACCGTCTCGCGTTGATTTTTCTCCCCAAAAAATATAAATATTCCAAAAATATTCTCCGTCCTTTTTTATCCCGTTTGGACTCCGTTTGATATGGGGTTTCTGCGAAACATAAAACATGCAACAAACATGAACTGGCACTGGGCACTGGATCAATATGTTAGTCCTAAAAATAGTATAAAAAGTTGCCAAAAGTATATGAAAGTTGAATAATGTTGGCATGGAACTTATAGATACGACAGAGACGTATCACTTTGTAAGTGCAAATTTGGTCCAGAAACTTGATTTGGATGATGGAGAAGCAACTTGGGCTGACATTGGGCAAAGCCTCATGACATGGACATATAAAGATGCTGTAAAAAGCTCATACCAAATGGGTTCACCAAAATGGTACTTGCTTCACAAACATCATTTTTGTCCAGAAACTTGGAATACTTTTGGTGATCAAATGGCTCAATGAAATGATCCCAAATTGGGTGGAGAGATGTTTTATGCGTAAGGGCATGATCTGGTAATTTATCAGGATTTTTGAAGCAATATAAAATACCCTTTCTTCACAACCTGAAAATATTGCCAGAATCAAAGATTTGGTCCTGTGCTCACATAGATGATTGGATGGGGCTGCAAATGGGTGGAGGGGGTTAATATGAGCACATGAAGGATTGTGCGAAAATTCAACTCATTTGGATACCCCTAGCTAGTACTTCCTTCACAATGCCTTCTGTCTGACAGAAACTTTGAAAAATCATTGAGGAAGATTGGCTAAGCAAATGAGGTTGAATTTGTGCATGAGGCAATGATTTTGATATATAAGCATTCCCAAAAATCTAGGGAGCCACTAGGGAAAATATAATTGACACTTCCTTCACAAAGTGCCATTCAGGGAAGAATAGAAAAAGGAATGATGTGATGGACATGACCCATCCGTTAGCTTAGCATTATGATCGCTACAGTTTCATTGCTACTGCTTTCTTCATGACTTATACAAGTTCCTCGGACTATGAGATTATGCAACTCCCGAATACCGAAGGAACACTTTGTGTGCTACCGAACGTCACAACGTAAATGGGTGATTATAAAGGTGCTCTATAGGTGTCTCGGAAGGTGTTTGTTGGGTTGGCATAGATCGAGATTAGGATTTGTCACTCCATGTTTCGGAGAGGTATCTCTGGGCCCTCTCGGTAATGCTCATCACTATAAGCCTTGCAAGCATTGTAAGCGATGAGTTAGTTGCGGGATGAAGTATTACGGAATGAGTAAAGAGACTTGCCGGTAATAAGATTGAACAAGGTACGATGATACCGACGATCGAACCTCGGGCAAGTAACATACCAATGACAAAGGGAACAACGTATGTTGCTATGCGGTTTGACCGATAAAGATCTTCGAAGAATATGTAGGAGCCAATATGAGAATCTATGTTCCGCTATTGGTTATTGACCGGAGATGTGTCTCGGTTATGTCTACATAGTTCTCGAACCCGTAGGGTCCCACGCTTAACGTTCAATGACGATATGTACTATGAGTTATGTGTTTTTGATGACCAAAGTTTGTTCGGAGTCCCGCCTAAGATCAAAAACGTGACGAGGAGTCTCGAAATGGTCGAGACATAAATATTGATATATTGGACTATTATATTCGGACACAGGAAGTGTTCCGGAGATGCTCCGGAAAAAACTGGAGTGCCGGAGGGTTATTGGAACCCCCGGGGGAACTAATGGGCCACGATGGGCCTTAGTGGAGAGAGAGAGAGGGGCGGGTAGGGTAGGCCGCATGCACCCTCCCCCTTGGGTCTGAATTCGACTAGGAGGAGGGCGGCGCCCCCTTTCCTTCTCACTCTCCCTCTCCTTCCTTCCCCCTCTCTCCCTCTTGGTGGAAACCTACTAGGACTTGGAGTCCTAGTAGGATTCCCCTATTGGGGGCGCGCCTAGGAGGGCCAGCCGGCCTCCCCTTGCTCCTTTATATACAGGGGCAGGGGGCACCCTAGAACACATAAGTTTCTCTCCCAACCGTGTGTGGTGCCCCCCTCCACAGTTACACACCTCGATCATACCATCGTAGAGCTTAGGCAAAGCCTTGCGCTAGTAGCATCATCATCACCATCGCCACGCCGTCGTGCTGATGGAAGTCACCCTCATCCTCAACTGGATCAAGAGTAAGAGGGACGTCATCGAGCTGAACGTGTGCTGAACGCGGAGGTGCCATACGTTCGGTACTTTGATCGGTTGGGTCGCAAAGACGTTCGACTACATCAACCGCGTTATTGAAATGTTTTCGCTTTCGGTCTACGACGGTACGTGGACACACTCTCCCCTCTCATTGCTATGCATCTCCTAGATAGATCTTGCGTGATCGTAGGAATTTTTTTCAAATTACCGCATTCCCCAACAGTGGCATCCGAGCCAGATCTATGCGTAAATGTTATATGCATGAGTAGAACACACAGATTTGTGGGCAATAATAGTCATGTTGCTTACCACCAACGTCTTACTTTGTTTCGGTGATATTGTTGGATGAAGCGGCCTAGACCGACATTACATGACCGTGTTCATGAGAATGGTTCTACCGACGTGCTTTTGCACAAAGGTGGCTGGTAGGTGTCTGTTTCTCCAACTTTAGTTGAATCGAGTTTGACTATGGCCGGTCCTTGTTGAAGGTTAAAACATCACACTTGACGAAAAATCGTCGTGGTTTTGATGCGTAGGTAAGAACGGTTCTTGCTAGAAGCCCGTAGCAGCCATGTAAAACTTGCAAGAACAAATTAGAGGACATCTAACTTGTTTTTGCAGGGCTTGCTGTGATGTGATATGGTCAAGGCATGATGTGATGTAAATTGTTGTATGAGATGATCATGTTTTGTAACAAAGTTATCGGCAACTAGCAGGAGCCATATGGTTGTCGCTTTATTGTATGCAATGCAATCGTCATGTAATTGTTTAATTTATCACTAAGCGGTAGCAATACTCGTAGTGTCAATAGTTGACGAGACGACAACGATGCTACGATGGAGATCAAGGTGTCGCGCCGGTGACGATGGAGATCATGATGATGCTTCGGTGATGGAGATCATGAGCACAAGATAATGATGGCCATATCATGTCACATATTTTGATTGCATGTGATGCTTATCTTTTATGAATATTATTTTGCTTAGTACGGCGGTAGCATCATAAGATGATCCCTTACTAAATTTCAAGGTACAAGTGTTCTCCCTGAGTATGCACCGTTGCTACAGTTGGTCGTGCCGAGACACCACGTGATGATCGGGTGTGATAAGCTCTACGTTCACATACAATGGGTGCAAGCTAGTTTTGCACAAGCAGAATACTCGGGTTAAACTTGACGAGCCTAGCATATGCAGATATGGCATTGGAACACTGAGACCGAAAGGTCGAACGTGAATCATATAGTAGATATGATCAACATAGTGATGTTCACCATTGAAAACTACTCCATCTCATGTGATGATCAGACATGGTTTAGTTTATTTGGATCACGTGATCATTTAGATGACTAGAGTGATGTCTATCTAAGTGGGTGTTCTTAAGTAATATGATTAATTGAACTTTAATTTACAATGAACTTAGTCCTGATAGTTATTTTGCATGTCTATGTTATTTTAGATCAATGGCCCGTGCTACCGTTCCTTTGAATTTTAATGCATTCCTAGAGAAAGATAAGTTGAAAGATGATGGCAGCAACTACATGGACTGGGTCCGTAACTTGAGGATTATCCTCATTGTTGCACAAAAGAATTACATCCTGAAAGAACCGCTGGGTGCCAGGCCTGCTGCAGATGCTACTGATGACGTTAAGAACATCTGGCAAAGCAAAGCTGATGACTACTCGATAGTTCAGTGTGCCATGCTTTACGGCTTAGAATCGGGACTTCAAATATGTTTTGAATGTCATGGAGCATATGAGATGTTCCAAGAGTTGAATTTAATATTTCAAGCAAATGCCCGAGTTGAGAGATATGAAGTCTCCAACAAGTTCTACAGCTACAAAATGGAGGAGAATAGTCTTGTCAGTGAAGACATACTCATGTCTGGGTACCATAACCACTTGACTCAGCTGCGGGTTAATCTTCCTAATGATAGTGTCATTGATAGAGTTCCTAATGATAGTGTCATCGACAGAGTTCTTCAATCACTGCCACAAAGCTACAAAGGCTTCGTGATGAACTATAATATGCAAGGGATGAACAAGATTATTCCCGAGCTCTTCGCAATGCTAAAGGCGGCGGTGGTAGAAATCAAGAAGGAGCATCAAGAATTGATTGTCAACAAGACCACTAGTTTCAAGAAAAAGGGCAAAGGGAAGAAGGGGAACTTCAATAAGAACAATAAGAAAGTTGCTCAAGAGAAGAAACCCAAGTCTTGACCTAAGCCTGAAATTGAGTGCTTCTACTGCAAATGGACTGGTCACTGGAAGCGGAACTGCCCCAAGTATTTGGCGGATAAGAAGGATGGCAAAGCGAAAGGTATATTTGAGATACATGTTATTGATGTGTACCTTACTAATGCTCGTAGTAGCACCTGGGTATTTGATACTGGCTCTGTTGCTCATATTTGCAATTCGAAACAGGGGCTACGGCTTAAACAAAGATTGGCTAAGGACGAGGTGACGATGCGCATGGGAAATGGTTCCAAAGTCGATGTGATCGCCGTAGTGTAAGTGCATCTAGTGCCCCTTAGTGATTTTGGTGTATTGAAGACTTATAGGTTAAGGGACTGATGCGTTTGTGAGTGTACACAGGTCTATAAGTCTATGAGGAGTTTGATATTTACAGAGAAAGTCGACCCCTAAAAATGAAGTTCTTCGACTGAAGACTTTGATATTCTGAAGACTTTCTGAAGACTTTGAAAGTGAAGAAATTGGTGTGACCTTGAAGACTTGATATTCATTCGAGGAACATGAAGCGTGAAGACTTTTGTTTTCGTAGTTTCATTTTCTCTTTCTTGAGTCATAGGAAACACCGTACTGTTAAAGGGGGTCGAGGAAATACTAAGGAAAAATTTCCATGTGATGCTCAACTCAAAATCCTACACCTACCAATCCCTTCGAGTGATGCCACTGGAAATCTCATACAGTTCAGTCAATTTCTTCAGTGACAGAGACGTAGTTCTTCTGGTCACTGATGACTTTGCTCTGACTGAGGAGTTAGGAATTCGCCAGTGCGAATTGCCTACACAGTGAGGAACATGATAGCCCTGAGGAATTTGAGAGTCAAAATTCCGACCGTTGCTGTGCTGCGCGCCGGCTGTCCAAAATATCTTATCCACCTAACGGTCATATCATTGGAGGGCATTATGTCTTATCATGTCAGGCTGCTCCCTAGGCTATAAATAGCCGCCCCCTACAACCACTAGTTGGTTGGCTGCTCCGAGAGAACTTGACACTTGTCATTTGAGAGCAACCCATCCTCCGAGGACTTTGAGCGAAAATCATCAAGTGAGGAAAATCCAAAACCAAAGCCCCACAAACCCAAAGTGATTGAGTATCACTGAAGAAATTGATCCCGCGTGGATCCGACGCTTGTTACCTTTGAAGACTGTGCTTCTTCCAGACGGTTAGGCGTCAAGGTCTAGAGCATCCAAGAGGAATTGTGGATTGCCGAGTGACCAAGTCTGTGAAGGTTTGGAAGTCACCTGACGACTTACCACGAGTGATTGGACGAGACCTGCGTGGTCTTAGTTCAAGGAGAATACGGTGAGGACTGGGTGTCCTGAGTTGCGGCTCAGAGACTGGGTGTCCGGGACTGCGTGTCCTCGAGTTTAAATACTCAACCGCTCCAACCAGACGTACAACTGAGACAGCAGTTGGAACTGGTTTACCAAATCATTGTCTTCACCAACTAACTGGTTCTATCTCCTCAACCCTTTCATTTCCTCATTTCTGTGTTGAATGTTGTTCATATCTGTGCTTGAAGACTTTGACCGAAGACTTTCACAAATTCCTTAGTTCAATTTCTTCAGTCTGTGTGTCTTCATCTTGTTATCCTGTGTTTACGCTTTTTGTACTCTGTGCTTGTCCTCATTTCATCATGATGACTATGTTTGTATCCTATTATGTTTACTTCTGAGTACTTATTCCGCTACAAGTAGTTCTTCGCTAAGGAATTTCCTCACCAGCAAATTCCTCAGTGAAGAATTCATAAAAATCGCCTATTCACCCCCCCTCTCTAGTCGATATAACGCACTTCCACGTAGGAACGCTACCTCTACATCTACCATCGGGATTAGTTTTAGACCTGAATAATTGTTATTTGGTGCCAGTGTTGAGTATGAAAATTAAATCTGGATCTTGTTTGATGCGAGATGGTTATTCATTAAAATCACAGAATAATGGTTGTTCTATTTATATGAGTAATATCTTTTATGGTCATGCACCCTTGCTGAGTGGTCTATTTTTGTTGAATCTCGATAGTGATGATGCACATATTCATAATATTGAAGCCAAAAGATGCAAAGTTGATAATGATAGTGCAACTTATTTGTGGCACTGCCGTTTGGGTCATATCGCTGTAAAGCGCATGAAGAAACTCCATGCTGATGGACTTTTGGAATCACTTGATTATGAATCACCTGGTGCTTGCAAACCGTGCCTCATGGGTAAGATGACTAAAACTCCGTTCTCCGGAACAATGGAACGAGCTACTGACTTATTGGAAATAATACATACTGATGTATGCGGTCCAATGAGTGTTGAGGCTCGTGGCGGGTATCATTATTTTCTTACCTTCACAGATGATTTGAGCAGATATGGTTATATCTACTTAATGAAGCATATGTCTGAAACATTTGAAAAGCTCAAAGAATTTCAGAGTGAAGTGGAAAATCATCGTAACAAGAAAATAAAGTTTATACAATTTGATCGTGGAGGAGAATATTTGACTTGCGAGTTTGGTCTTCATTTTAAACAACATGGGATAGTTTCACAGTTAACGCCACCTGGAACACCACAGCGAAATGGTGTGTCCGAACGTCATAACCGTACTTTATTGTATATGGTGCGATCTATGATGTCTCTTACTGATTTACTGGTATCGTTTTGGGGTTATGCTTTAGATACGGTTGCATTCACTTGAAATAGGGCACCATCAAAATCCGTTGAGACGACGCCTTATGAACTATGGTTTGGTGAGAAACCAAAGTTTTCATTTCTGATAGTTTGGGGCTGCGATGCTTATGTGAAAAAGCTTCTACCTAATAAGCTCGAACCCAAATCGGAGAAGTGCGTCTTCATAGGATACCCAAAGGAAACTGTTGGGTACACCTTCTATCACAGATCCGAAGGCAAGATCTTTGTTGCTAAAAATGGATCCTTTCTAGAGAAGGAGTTTCTCTCGAAAGAAGTGAATGGGAGGAAAGTAGAACTTGATGAGGTAATTGTGCCTTCTCCCTTATTGGAAAGTAGTTCATAACAGAAATCAGTTCTAGTGATTCCTACACCAATAAATGAGGAATTTAATGATGATAATCATGAAACTTCAGATCAAGTTACCACTGAAGCATGTAGGTCTTCTAGAGTAAGATCCACACCAGAGTGGTATAGTAATCCTGTTCTGGAAGTCATGTTACTAGACCATGGTGAACCTATGAACTGTGAAGAAGCGATGATGAGCCCAGATTCCGCGAAATGGCTTGAGGCCATGAAATCTGAGATGGGATCCATGTATGAGAACAAAGTGCGGACTTTGGTGGACTTGCCCGATGATCGGCAAGCCATAGAAAATAAATGGATCTTCAAGAAGAAGACTAACGCAGACGGTAGTTTTACTGTCTACAAAGCTCGACTTGTTGCGAAAGGTTTTTGAAAAGTTCAAGGAGTTGACTACAATGAGACTTTCTCACTCGTAGCGATGCTTAAGTCTGTCTGAATCATGTTAGCGATTGCCGCATTTTATAATTATGAAGTTTGGCAGATGGATGTCAAAACAACATTCTTGAATGGATTACTTAAAGAAGAGTTGTATATGATGCAACCAGAAGGTTTTGTCGATCCAAAGGGTGCTAACAAAGTGTGCAAGCTCCAGCAATCCATTTATGGACTGGTGCAAGCCTCTCGGAGTTGGAATATACGCTTTGATAGTGTGATCAAAGCATATGGTTTTATACAGACTTTTGGAGAAACCTGTATTTACAAGAAAGTGAGTGGGAGCTCTATAGCATTTCTAATATTATATGTGGATGACATATTGTTGATTGGAAATGATATAGAATTTCTGGATAGCATAAAGGGATACCTGAATAAGAGTTTTTCTATGAAAGAACTCGGTGAAGCTGCTTACATATTGGGCATCAAGATCTATAGAGATAGATCAAGACGCTTAATTGTACTTTCACAAAGCACATACCTTGATAAAGTTTTGAAGAAGTTCAAAATGGAGTAGTAAAAGAAAGGATTCTTGCTTGTGTTACAAGGTGTGAAGTTGAGTCAGACTCAATGCCCGACCACTGCAGAAGATAGAGAGAAAATGAAAGTCATTCCCTATGCTTCAACCATAGGTTCTATCATGTACGCAATGCTGTGTACCAGACCTGATGTGTGCCTTGCTATAAGCATAGCAGGGAGGTACTAAAGTAATCCCGGAGTGGAGCACTGGACAACGGTCAAGAACATCCTGAAATACCTGAAAAGGACTAAGGATATGTTTCTCGTTTATGGAGGTGAAAAAGAGCTCGTCGTAAACGGTTACATCGACGCAAGCTTTGACACTGATCCGGATGACTCTAAGTCGCAAACCGGATATGTATTTTTATTGAATGGAGGAGCTGTTAGTTGGTGCAGTTCCAAGCAAAGCGTCGTGGCAGGATCTATGTGTGAAGCGGAGTACATTGCTGCTTCGGAAGCAGCAAATGAAGGAGTTTGGATGAAGGAGTTCATATCTGATCTAGGTGTCATACCTAGTGCATCAGGTCCAATGTAAATCTTTTGTGACAATACTGTTGCAATTGCCTTAGCAAAGGAATCCAAATTTCACAAGAAAACCAAACACATCAAGAGACGCTTCAATTCCATCCGTCATCAAGTGTCGGAGGGGGACATAGAGATTTGCAAGATACATACAGATCTGAATGTTGCAGACCCGTTGACTAAGCCTCTTCCATGAGCAAAACATGATCAGCACCAAAGCTCCATCGGTGTTAGAATCATTACTATGTAATCTAGATTATTGACTCTAGTGCAAGTGGGAGACTGAAGGAAATATGCCCTAGAGGCAATAATAAAGTTATTATTTATTTCCTTATTTCATGATAAATGTTTATTATTCATGCTAGAATTGTATTAACCGGAAACTTAGTACATGTGTGAATACATAGACAAAACATATTGTCCCTAGTATGCCTCTACATGACTAGCTCGTTTATCAAAGATGGTTATGTTTCCTAACCATAGACATGTGTTGTCATTTGATGAACGGGATCACATCGTTAGGAGAATGATGTGATGGACATGACCCATCCGTTAGCTTAGCATTATGATCGTTACAGTTTCATTGCTACTGCTTTTTTCATGACTTATACAAGTTCCTCAGACAATGATATTATGCAACTCCTGAATACCGAAGGAACACTTTGTGTGCTACCAAACATCACAACGTAAATGGGTGATTATAAAGGTGCTCTACAGGTGTCTCGGAAGGTGTTTGTTGGGTTGGCATAGATCAAGATTAGGATTTATCACTCTGTGTTTTGGAGAGGTATCTCTGGGCCCTCTTCGTAATGCTCATCACTATAAGCCTTGCAAGCATTGTAACTAATGAGTTAGTTGCGGGATGAAGTATTACGGAACGAGTATAGAGACTTGCCGGTAAAGAGATTGAACTAGGTATGATGATTCCGATGATCGAACCTCGGGCAAGTACATACAGATGACAAAGGGAACAACGTATGTTGTAATGCGGTTTGACCGAAAAGATCTTCGAAGAATATGTAGGAGCCAATATGAGCATCCAGGTTCCGCTATTGCTTATTGACCGGAGATGTGTCTCGGTCATGTCTACATAGTTCTCGAACCCGTAGGGTCCGCACGCTTAACGTCCGATGACGATATGTATTATGAGTTATGTGTTTTTGATGACCGAAGTTTGTTTGGAGTCCCGGATAAGATCACGGACGTGACGAGGAGTCTCAAAATGGTCGAGACATAAATATTGATATATTGGACGACTATATTCGGACACCGGAAGTGTTCCGGAGAAGTTTCGGATAAAACCGTAGTGCGAGAGGGTTATCGGAACCCCCGGGGGAACTAATGGGCCTCGATGGGCCTTAATGGAGAGAGAGAGGGGCGGCCAGGGCAGGCCGCGTGCCCGTCTCCCTTGGGTCCAAATTGGACTAGGAGGGGGGGGCAGTGCCCCCTTTCCTTCTCCCTCTCCCTCTCCTTCCTTCCCCGTCTCTCCCTCTTGGTGGAAACCTACTAGGACTTGGAGTCCTAGTAGGATTCCCCTATTGGGGGCGCGCCTAGGAGGGCCGGCTGGCCTCTCCTTGCTCCTTTATATACGGGGGCAGGGGGCACCCTAGAACACACAAGTTTCTCTCTCAACCATGTGCGGTGCCCCCCTCCACAGTTACACACGTCGATCATACCATCGTAGAGCTTAGGCGAAGCCCTACGCCAGTAGCATCATCATCACCGTCGCCACGCCATCGTGCTGACGGAACTCACCCTCGTCCTCAACTGGATCAAGAGTATGAGGGACGTCATCGAGCTGAATGTGTGCTGAATGCAGAGGTGCCGTACGTTCGGTACTTTGATCGGTTGGATCCTGAAGACATTCGACTACATCAACCACGTTATTGAAATGCTTCCACTTTCGGTCTACGAGGGTACGTGGACACACTCTCCCCTCTCGTTGTTATGCATCTCCTAGATAGATTTTGCGTGATCGTAGTATTTTTTTTGAAATTACCGCGTTCCCCAACAATAACGGTGTATGGAGTTATAGCTGTGTCATATCTCAAATATTTACATCTTGAGACTGGCCCGACAAGGGGCTGACGAACAAATGTTTTTCCTGATAGATAGACCGTGTACTTGATTCCGTCAGTGAGTATACCGGGTCTGAGCTGATTGTTCGGCTTTTGATGGCAAGGTATATCGACCACATGGGAAAAATCAAAAATATATGTGGTCGATATACAAGAAGGTGACAAGGTTTTATGACATCTCCTTGTTAGTTGCGGGAATAATGACCTTGATGAGCATTGTCAAGTCTGTTGATTCTGTGATATCATCCCCAGATCTTGTCGATCCTTGTAATTCATGAGATGTATCTCTGCTTATTTTCCTTTGCATGATTCATGAGGTTGTTGAATCCTTACTTTTCTTAGGTATGTCTGCTAGATCCTTGCCGCATCTTGTATGAGTGACTGATATGACCGAGGATGCATGCTCACCATATATAAGAAGGATATGCCACCGAACACTCGATCCTTGCGGTAGGCATATGTTTTGACTAAATTGTGCCTCTGACAAAATTATTGCAAGTCTGGTCCTTGAACTGCACTTTCATATACTGCCAACTCACTGTGTCATCTCTTGTAGCAATACTAAATTACGACATGCGGTGTCGTACTGAATAAGGCAAGGTGTCGTGGGCTGAAAGCTATCCGAGTAACTAGCATGTCCGAGGATACATTCTCACCATATATGTGGAAAGATATGTAACCGAACACTTGATTTCTGAAGATCTATGCCTTGACTGATTTGTGCTTCTCACAAAAACGTCGCGAGTCTGATTCTTGAGCGATACTTCCATATATTGGCAACTCATCAGATAATCTCTAAGGATGGTGTAATAGTATGATACTGACACAGACTGAATGGCTTACAAGAGAAGCCATCCGAGTAGCTTGCTGCGGAGGACTTGTTAACTTCTGCTCAAATCTTTTGTCGGGGCATCGTGCATAAGAAGGCTCTATAGCTTACACACGAAGCTTGGTCTGATTATTGTGCTGGAGAAGCCTGAGTTTCGTACTTGAGAAGCTTCTCCTCGGGTTTGCTTATTGAGAAAAATTCATTTCCGTCTGTGAGAAGCTTTTACCGAGGTATCCTGCTAAGAAAGACCGGGTATCGTGGGCCGGAAATTGTTCACATATCATGCTGAGGAAATTGAGGAGCCTTGCATCATAAATTTCTTCCGATAGCGTGTGGAAGAATACTGGATTTCTTATATCCAAAACTTCATACTGATATGCAGACTGAAATCCATACGCATACCCATAATATTCTGAGGCTGATTATTTGCATGAGAAAAATGGTTTGGCTGTCTTCCTTGATCATATCACATTCTGACTTTATTTTGGATGATAACATATTTCAAGCATCATGCATTGCTGAGCCAAAACGTTGTATGTGATCCATACCTCTGTCTGAAAATATACCGTTGGTCTTGCAAGTGACTTGTCTTTCGGCTGGCTGGATCATAACTGTTGTGAGGATTTGTACTGATGTAGACTCGATGCTGATCATCAATCCAGGATACCATTGATATTTTGAGCAAATATTAATGCTATAATGCAGTTGACTAGGTAGACCATAATGTTCAGCTAAGCTTCTTCCAAATATTTGAAATCCTTATTACTTCTTCGAGTCTGGTGTCAATTGATGAGCAACTCTTTAATTATAGGGGAAAAATAATGTAACACCAGGGCCCAAAAAGAAAGAAGCAAAAGAAAACTCAACTAAACAAAAAGCACACAACAACAATCAATTCACACACAATCAATGTCACATATTATTGCTAGTCACACTATATGCATGCTTACTTAAGCACACAAATCTCGCTGGATCTCTGGTTCTACGATCTAGCATGTTGTGATGATGTGCACGAGGATGAATAAATGTGTGGAAGAATTGGTGTAAACAGCGCTACGCCAAGTGCTAGCTTAGCCATGTAGCAACCTGTACTAGCTTGGAGGCGAGGACGCACTCGTAATCATGTAGTGGGACACGAAGGTCGCAACCACATTATTATCAAGCGGACGGAAAAAGATCCGTACTCGTCCAAGAAATAGGATAGGGGGGAAAACTGAGGCTGCTGACATTGCCCTTTCTTGATAACTAAGATCATTAAGGGTTGCCAACACGACAAAATGAAAGAGCGATTCGGGATAGAAGCACATCCATCACCGAAATGATAGGTGGGGCTAAAAGAAAGACATCGGCACGATACCTGAGCACCATTTTTGCAAAAAATGTCGGGATCACTTGGCATCACTCTGCTAGGACAGAAATGACACCAAACACCAAAAGAAAAAGGAAGATGGAGAAATGCAGAGGCTGGGCTGTAGTGGATCTGAACCGATGCCAACTACACTCACCAGATAAACCATTAGCAACAGATAATAAGGTTATATGCATGCAATGCAACAAACAAATGGAGCAACCAAATGCAATAAACAAGCCGGACTTCAAACTACCGTTTTCTACCGGTTTCTACTGCTCGCATTGACTAGGGTGACCTATAGCCAGACCTACTCTGATACCAAGCCTGTGGCACCCAGGCACAGAGAAACCGGAATGCCCCGTATTCCAGCCCAGAGACCGAGATGAAGTCTTCTGGAATACGGCACTGCTTGACATAGAACAAATCAACTCTGATTACAAATGATAATTACATGGGTCTGATGTTACAAAGGTTCACATCAGCATGACGCCACTACGCCTGGAATACTAATCTTGCTCTATGCTAGCAGCGGAACAACTCGTAGCAGCGGAAATCTTCTAGTAGCGGAATAATGACGAAGGTGGTGAACTCCACTCCGCAGGGACTCTGACTGGGAACACGATCTAGCTCGCATGAATGGAAACCATGACAAGCAATCAAGCAATCACGGCATCACCTACAATCTGGCATGACACGCGAGGTTAGTACATTGAATGTACTTGCAAGCTCACAACAACCAAAAGCATCAAGGCAAGACAACAACATAGCATTAAGCAGGTAAATTAAATTAACAGCTACCATGATACGAAAGCAACTACTCAGCATGATATGAACCTACTACAATACTAATAAACCAACATCTCCATCCCAACAACAATCTGACTCTTGGCTAACCGGCCAAGGAACCTACCATCTCGATCACCTCGTGATCAAATGGTGATCGTTCACAGATCACAAACGGAACATCCACATGATCACCTCGTGACCACATCACAAACTGAATGGTCATCCTCAAGATCATCTAAATATCATCATCAACATCCTGCCAAACTGTTACTGCTCACATATATCATATAAATCATCTATAAGTCATTCTGTCATGTGAGTGTTGATCGAATGGTGTGACGTAGTATGAACTTGTGCCCATGACCGATGACGCGGCTATCGATAGATTAAAACACACACACACACACACACTCTACAGAGGTAGAAGACTTTACCCAAACCACATAACCCATGGCCTGGCACTCCCATTCGGGTGGACCAACGGCGTTCCGACAAAACTGATCTACTGCCATGACACTCTCCTGGCCACTCCGACCAACTACCCTTTGGGCTAAGTCATGCGTGGCCCCAGCCTACCAAAAGGCAAAACGGCCGCCGTCGTGGCAAATAAACGGTCCCAAACGGGGACATGAGCTCAAAAACCAAACCTGGGCACACAAAGGCTTATGCCGTCCTACCTGATCAGGGTAGTGCCCGCGCATAACCTTCCGTCATTGGAGGCACCGGCGGGAGGCATGACAATAGACCGCATCAGGGCCTCCCCATACAAAGGCAAATGTGGTTGCACATGAAAAAGCCCGTTTCAGTGGCACCTGACCAACTTAATGACGGAATTTATCCCCAAAATATAATAGTGATAACTGATACTCCGACATCATCTATCAACCTATAACCAAGTCATAGCAATATCCAACTACTCCAAAGCATAATGTCATCATACAAAAATGCTCCGAGGATAGCAAAACACTACTATCACGATGAATCCGAAAATAATAATACTACTACTCCAATATGCAAGAACAAGCTATCCAGCTAAGATCCACATGTAAACATCATCTCCAAAAATAATACTCCAAACAACAGAACATCAACTATCATCATAAAGATGATCATACTAACCACTAATAATCCAAAGGTAGCATGACATCCAAAGTAATACTCCAAAATATAATACCAGATACCAATATGAAAGTAATCATAATACGAACCACTAATACTCCAATGACAACATGATACTCATCAACTGCAAGCATAAGTCCTAGTAATCCAAACAATAGCATGGCAACAGTAAGATCAAAATAACACCCCGAGAAAATGCCATGCACAAAGTCATGTAGCTAAAGCAATATTTTAAACAAGTTCAAATAAATTAAACCATGTCACTGCATTACACTGATGCAAATGGAGGGTGTGGCTTACGTGGGGTGGAAGAAATCATCGGGAGAAAGTGTGAGAAGCTCGCGGAAAGAATCGCCGGAAATCTTTCTCCCTCGGAGGGGCTAACTAAGGGCAAGGGCATAATGCTCATTTTCAGAATGTTAACACATGGTGAAAAGGGTTCCATCAGAACAGGCTCGACGAAATGAAGAAGTGGGCTTTGGAATCACCTCATTTGGAATCTCGGGTAAAAAGATACAGACGTTTAAAGCTTAGGGACTAGTTTGTAAAAAATACTTCTACAAAGAGGTCCCTTGTAGTTTAAACCGAACATGTCTGTTTTGTGAATACGTTTTCCAAAGAAGAAAACGTATTTCAGGCCGAAGAAGAGTTAAATGCGCTTTCGGTGGATGAAGCGTACACGGGCGAAAGCCACGTCCACTTATCC